>NC_141615.1:32569463-32773213 GCF_047967505.1 Dipteris shenzhenensis
TTAAAAAATTGTATTTAGTTGAGAAATAGAGAGTTCATACCCCTAAGTATTGTCGTAGTGGCCTTTTTTCATAACCCTGTGAGCCATAATGATCAAAGAAGGCATCATCATGTTTGTCTTCATCCACCAACCTCTCTCTGAACGGGTCATGTAAGTCCATCTTTTCATCATCATCAACTGGGACATTATGATCTTCAAGGTAATCATCCATGTCATCGGTGTCCTTGTGGTCTATCTCTTTTTCATAGCCTGTGGTTAGATCTGCTTGAAGCTGAAAATAAGCCATGAAATGCTTATTTTCAATAATATTTGTGGAGTTGCCTTTTCTGAGGAGATCCTCAAATAAATATCCCATCCTGCACAAGATGACCTCCCAACCTGCCGGTAGCAAATTCTCCATCATGGTAAGCAAGAGACTCCCACTTTTTGTAGGACTTCCATAGTTGTTTTTTTGATAATGTATGGACCTGGGAATATCTTGCTCTTCTAGCATCAATATCAAATTATTTGAATTCCCTCTTATGTTCTTTTGCAAGGAGTGATCAGGGTTGGGACTCCGCATACACAAAAAGAATGATTCAAGAGATTGAATCGCTATGCCACATTCTCTCTTGCCTCTCTTTGCTGCATAAACACCACTATAGATCTTCAAATCTGATGAATATGCTCGCTCTAGAGTAACCTGCATGGCTTCTTTGTCTTTTTTATCAACAAAAATGACAATGTTGCAAATCGCCACTTTGCTAATGGTGGTATATACTATTCTATCAATGAAGTTATGGATATCATCGCTAGAAACTTCATTGATAAAGAATAGTTGTGGCTTATCCCATGCTGACTCATTCTTGAAGAAGTCATCTTCTGAGACTCCCCTAAAGCTCACAAGCTTTCCAGACTCTGTCGTAACCTCTACATTGAATTGAAAGCTTTGGTGCATATCTGTCGGCGTCCTTATCTCGCTGATTAATCTTTCCACATATGCAACCACCTGTTGTGGGATTTCTTTTCTCATATAAGAGGTTACTATTTCTGACCCATCTTCATCCTTTTTAATCCACCTGTTTGCCCATAGCTTTACCTTGGGTGTTGACAAAGAAGCTATATGCTTCACCACATTATAGTCAATGTTACAATGAGTAAGTGGAATTTGTTTCTCTGACAGCAAATACTTAATGGCACTATGCACTGCATCACGCCTCACCTGTACATTGATGCATTCTTCCATGTAGTGGTCTTTGTCTTTTTTTCCAAAAAACCATTCTTTCTTTAAAATTTTTTGTTCTGCCATGGATGCATACTTGTCAAGTAAGTACTTTATAGGCCTCCACATCCTTGGACAGTCTCCCCTGGAGGGGGGGAAGGGGGGCGGGGGGGGAAGGGGGGAGGGGGGGGGGCTAGCGGAAGGGGGGGAGGGGGGGGGGGGGACTGGCGGGGGGGAAGGGAGGAGGGGGGGCTGGCGGCGGGGAGGGGGGGGAAGGGGGGAGTGGGGAAGGGGGGGGGCGGGGGTGAAGGGGGGGAGGGGGAAGGGGGTGGGAGGGGCCGCCGAGGGAAGGGGGGGGAAGGGGGGGTGGGGAAGAGGGGGGGGGAAGGGCTGAGAGGGGGGGGGGCTAGGGGGCTGGCAGCCGCGGCCGCCAGCTCGGGGGAAGGGGGGAGGGAGGGGGGAGAGGGGGCGGGGAGGGGGGGGCAGGGGTGAAGGGGGGGAGGGGGAAGGGGGTGGGAGGGGTTGGCGGCCGCGGCCGCCAGCCTGGGGGAAGGGGGGGGGAAGAGGGGGGGGGCTGGGGGGCTGGCGGCCGCAGCCGCCAGCCCGGGGGAAGGGGGGGGGAGAGGGGGCGGGGAAGGGGGGGCGGGGGTGAAGGGGGGGAGGGGGAAGGGGGGTTGCGAGAGGGTGCGAGAGGGGGGGGAAGGGGGTAGGAGGGAGGGGGGCAGGGGAAGGGGGTGGGAAAGGGGGGGTGCCAGAGGGGGGGGTGCGAGGGGGTGCGAGAGGGGGGGGAAGGGCTGGTGGCCGCGGTCACCAGCCCCTGGAGGGGGGGGCAGGGGTGAAGGGGTGAGAGGGGGAAGGGGGTGCGAGGGGGGTGGGGGAAGGGGGGGTGGAGGGGGAAGGGGGTCGGACGGGGGCGGGGAGTGGGTCGGACGGGGGCGGGGGGGAAGGGGGGAGGGTGGAGTGGGAAGGGGGTCGGACAGGGGCAGGGAGTGGGTCAGACGGGGGCGGGGGGGAAAGGGGGGAGGGGGGGGCTGGCAGCCGCGGTCGCCAGCCCGGGGGAAGGGGGGAGGGGGGCGGGGGGGAAGGGGGTGGGACGGTGGGGGATGGCGGGGGGGGAAGGGGGGGGGCTAGCCGCCGTGGCCGCCAGCCCTAGGGAAGGGGGGAAGGGGGGGTGGAGGGGGAAGGGGGTGGGACGGGGGCGGGGGGGAAAGGGGATAGGGGGGGCTGGCGGCCACAACCGCCAGCCCTGGGGAAGGGGGGGTGGAGGGGGAAGGGGGTCGGACGGGGAGAGTAGAGGGGGAAGGTGGTGGGACGGGGGGGGAAAGGGGGGAGGGGGGGGGAAAGGGGGTAGGGGGGGGGCTGGCAGCCACGGCCGCCAGCCCTGGGGAAGGGGGGATGGAGGGGGAAGGGGGTGGGACGGGGAGGGCAGAGGGGGAAGGGGGTGGGACGGGGGGGAAAGGGGGGAGGAGGAAGGGGGTGGGACGGGGGGGGAAAGGGGGGAGGGGGAAGGGGGGAAGGGGGGGGTGGAGGGGGAAGGGGGTGGGACGGGGGGAAAAGGGGGGAGGGGGGGGCTGGCGGCCGTAGCCACCAGCCCTGGGGAAGGGGGGGTGGAGGGGGAAGGGGATGGGAGGAGGGCGGGGGGGAAAGGGGGTAGGGGGGGCTGGCAGCCGCAGCCGCCAGCCCTGGGGAAGGGGGGATGGAGGGGGAAGGGGGTGGGATGGGGAGAGCAGAGGGGGAAGGGGAGGGGGAGGGGGAAGGGGGGGCAGAGGGGGAAGGGGAGGGGGGGAGCGGGAGGGGAGGGGAGGGGGGGGAGGGGTTTTGGCGGCGGAGGGAGGGGAGGGGAGGGGAAGGGAGGGGAGGGGAGGAGGGGAGGGCGGGGGGTCAAGGGAGGGAGGGAGGGAGGGAGGGGAGCGGAAGGAGAGAGAGGAGAGAGAGAGGGAGAGGAGAGAGAGAGAGGGAGAGGAGAGGAGGGAGCAAAAGGAGAGAGAGGGGAGAGGAGGGAGGGGAGTGAGAGAGAGAGTGAGGGGAGGGAGAGAGAAAGAGAGAGAGAGTGTGGGGGGAAGGTATGGGAGAGAGAGAGAGAGAGTGAGGGAGAGAGAAACAAGGGAGTAGAGGGAGAGAGGTCGAATTCTTACAAGAGCGACAAATAAGATTTGACTTAGGAAAAGAATGAAAGGGACTTACTAGATGAAAGTATCAAGAAGAATGTTGAACACAAATTTGAATTCTTACAACTAAGAGTAGAACTATCACGAGCACGAGTGACAAATAAGATTCTTGCTCAAATAAGATTTGACTTACTAGAGCGACAAATAGGATTCTTACTCAAATAAGATTACTATCACAAGCAAGAGCAACAAATAAGATTTGACTTACTATCACGAGCAAGAGCGACAAATAAGATTTGACTTACGAGAAGAATGAAAAGGACTTACGAGAAGAAAGTATCAAGAAGAATGTTGAAGAAAGTATCAAGAAGAGGAGAGAGAGAGAGAGAGGAGAGAGATGGAGAGAGCGAGAAATAATTACAAATCCTAGGGAGAGAGAGAGAGATAAAGAGAGAGAATGAAAAATCTTAGCCGCCATGGGAGGGAGAGAAAGAGAGAGTTGAGATAAACTAAGAGAGAGAATGAGTAGGATGAGGATAGAGAGGGAAACACATAAGAGTTGTCAGAGAGAGAGAGAAATTAAGAGAGAGAATGAGGTGTCTTGACTATGGCTAGAGAGAGATTTAGGAGTCGAAAGAGAGAGAGAAAGTAAAGAGAGTTTTATATATTTACATGTTTTATATTATACTTTTAAAAAATTATAAAAGAGTGAATTTATGGTTTGTTTTGAAGGTGAGATAATATTTTTATATATATTCATCTTTTAAATTGAAAAATGTTAACTTTTCTTTAGATACTTGTTCATTTATCTCACATGCAGGTTTAGTCTCTACATCAAAACCCCTTCTTTTGCATATTTAAGCCTCTTAAACCCCAACACATTAAAATGAACACAGAAAAAGAAATTATTTATTGCTTTTCTTCGCTTCGACGGTTGGTTTAGCATAGTTTAGCATAGATTAGATTGCCTTAGAGGAGAGACAATTCTCCAAGTTGCCAATCGAGGCCATGCTCAAATTTTTCTAACTAGTTCCTAATCGTTGTCAGTCCCTTCGCTCACATGCGGTTTAACACTCATAACATGCTATTAAATAAGACCTTTTACCATTTACCAAGAAGTTTATCAGTGGGCAAATTGCATGAGCAGATATCAGTGGACAGATTATATATTTCAATGGACAGATTACATGCCATGGGACATATTGGAGCTTGATGATTATTGGTTATTTTTATTGCATTTATATAAATATTTAAGCTCCTTTATTGTCATAAAAACCCTTGTAAAGCCTTCTATGCTATTTTTTACATTTATTGTCATATGAAGCGCCTTGTAATAAACCTGACCATCCCGACCATTCACTATTTAACGAGTATCAGTGGAATGCATAAGTGGATATCATGTGGGCTGCATAAGTGGATATCAGTGGAACAGTTTTTAGTGGGTAGATTGCATCAGTTGGGTATCAGTGCACAGATATCAATGGATGGACATATTACATGTCATCACGAAGATTGAAGCTTTATGACTAGATGGCAAATCAATGGATGGACAGATTACATGTCTTCACGAAGATTGAAGCTTTATCACTAGACGACATTTTATATTACTGTAAAGCTTTATTGGCTAATTTTTTTACATTTGTACAAATATTTAAGCCTTGTAAAGCCTTCTAGGCTATTTCCCACATTTATTTCCATATGAAGCCTTGTAAAGCCTTTTGGGCTATTTCCCACATTTATTGTATCAAGGGTTGTATATTGTACTTTACTTGTATGTATCTACTTTTCTTGTAGGATTATGGAGCAATCAACTAATGTGGTGGCTATCCTAAATGACTCTGAGATCAGAGAATGGGTTTCTGATGTCACTTTGAATTTCAAAGGAAAGGAATATAGCCCCAATGGATTTTGTAGGTGGACTCGATATCACATGGGCAGAAGAGCTTGGTTTCTTCATCAAAAGGAAAAGAGACTCTTTCTACTTATGTCAAAAAGGGAGTTCAATGGTGTTGAAGATCCATGGGATGCTACTTTCTTCAAAAAAGATATGACTTCAAGCCTTGTGGTAGGCATAATGATAGAGCCAAAAGAGACCTTTGTGGATATTTTTACAAAGAGTTCAGATCTTGAAGTTGGCGGTATTCATATTGTTGTGTCAAGGAGAGACTCAAAGACCTTTGTGATGCCTCCTCCTCAACCATCAAAGTTTCCAGAGCTGCAAAGTGCATTGGAGACTCTTTCATATACTTGGGAGCAATTTCCTAGTGTGGTGGCAAAAAGGATGCATGCAAAGATAATGTTTGAGTACTTTCAGGATGCAGAATATGCTCCTCATATTCCAGGATCTTCACATGAAGGAGATCAAAAAGCTCAGACTTCGATGTAGGGACAAGAAGAATAGGCACACTGTCACAAACGTGTACAACATGAGCACAAACTTCTAGAGCAAGAAATGGTAGATGTAACTAAGGATGATGAAACACAAGCCTTGAGTGCACAGGAATTAAAAAAAATTGAAGAAGATCAAGGTAAATCCACTGCAGTTATGCTAGAAGCTCTTGCTAGCAAACCACGACGTGAAATGCAAAAGGCTAGTACTGCAAGAGCCACGGTTCCAAGCAGTAAAAAAAGACATCATCCCACTATAGAGAGAGATAATGTGGATGAAAAATGGTTAAAAGAAGAGAAAGATGAAGAAGACTCAGAACCCGAGGCTGAAGATGATCAAGATGAACTCACATCAATCAAAAATCTTAATCTGCGTCTTAATGAAGACCAGTCCCCCCCTTCCCCCCCTGCCCCCCTTCCCTCCTCCTTTCCCCCCTCTACTCCGCCCCCGCCTCTCCCTCCCTTCCTCCTCCCTTCCCTCCAGGCCCTCCATCCTCTTCTTCTCCTCCCCTCAACCTTTCTCTCTCTAGTTCCTTTCTCTTCAAATTTTTAAAAAAGAATCTAGATAAAGAATTAATCAAAAAAATTTGCAAGTACCTGGAAAAAGTTTGTAAGTTTGCTCTTTCTTGCTTTCTTGCTCTTCCTTCCTTGCTCTCTTGATCGTCCTTGCTTTCTTGCTTCAATGAATGAAATGAGGGGAGAATGAATGAAGAAGGAAGACTATATATTTAAAAAATTAGGTTTTCCTCCTCCTCTCCTATTGGCTTTCCATTCCTCCCCTCTCTCCTATTGGCTTTTCATTTATCCCCTCTCCCATTGGCTCCCATTACTCCTCCTCTCCCATTGGACCCCCATCCCTCATCCCAATCTTCCATTAGCCCTCCCCCCATCCATCCATTTCTTCTTCCTCCCCATTGCCACCACTCCCATCCCACATCTCCACCACGTCCCATACTCCTCCCATTTCCCAAAATCCCATATTTCCCCATCTCACCCTCCTCTTTTTCATCCCCTATTAACTCCCTCACTCATTTCACTCCCTTATTATCCTACTCCCCTATTACCTTCCCCTCTCCCATTCCATTCTTCCCTCCCCACTCTCACTTCCACTTCCCATTACTCACTTGCCATTTGAAAACTATTAATATATTATTATACTATTTTTTATACTTATTATCATACACCCCTATTACTTCCCTCTCCCATTCCACTCCTCCCTCCTCACTCCCACTTCCACTTCCCATTACTCACTTGCTATACACATTTGCAAACTATTAATATATTATTATATGATTTTTTATACTATTTGCAAACTTACATGTGGGCAAAATCACAGGTGTCAAAGCGATCCTATTGTGGTCATACAACAACTGTGCTTTTATTCAAGGGCATATTTATCCTCATCAACAAGCTTATTTACTCAAGGTATGAAGTGCATAATTTGTGCACTAGGTGTTTACTTTGTTGTATCAAAATTGTTTGCCACACACACACATATACACATACCGAGAATTTTCTAATATTATCACATCTACATTTCTCCGATGGGCACAAAACTTTGTACATGCCTCAACCTAGGTCTTATTGACTTGCATACAAAGTGGTGTACCCATCCCATAAGTACTTGTTTGGATAACACACCTCCAAACGTATTTTATGACGATTGTGCATAACACTAGGAACAAAATGGTGTATCATGTGAGATCGACTATGCAAAGTATATCCAATGGACACAAGACTTTGCACGTTCCTCAACCTAAGCAGTATTGACTTGTGTGCAAAGTGGCATCCCCATCCGATAAGTACTTGTTTGAAAAATACACCTACGATCGTGTTTTTTGACCGTTGTACATGACACCAAGGCCAAAAATGGTATTTAATACTCAATCTACCATGTAAAGCATATTCGATGGGCACAATACTTTGCACGTGCCTCAAAAGCGGTGGTATGGTATTCCATGCAAAGTGGAACGCCCATTCAATAAGTACCTTTTTAGAATATCACACCTAGGACCATGTTTTTTATTGGTTGTTGTCCATGACCCTAAGGCAAAAACGCTGATTTATGCTTAATCAACAATGCAACGCATATGCGATCATCACACTACTTTGCACACATCTCAACCTAAGTATTATTGACTTACATGCAAAATAGCGTGCCCATCCCATAAGTACTTAGTCGAATAACACATCTAGGACCGCGTTTTTTGACGATTGTGCATGACACTAAGGCCAAAACAGTGTTTAATGCTTGTTTGACAATGCAAAGCATATCCGATGGGCACAATACTTTGCACACACCTTCAATTAGGTGGAATTCACTTACATGCAAAGTGGCATGCCCATCCCATAAGTGCTTGATTGGATAACATACCTAGTAGCGTGTTTTTTTTGGATGTGCATGACACGAGCAAAAATAGTATTTAATGCTCGATCGACCATGCAAAGGATATCCGATGGGCACAACACTTTTCGTACACCTCAACCTAGGTGGTATTGAAATGTTCTCAAAGAGGCACACCCATCCGATAAGTACTTGGTCAGATAACACAACTAAGGGCGTGTTTTTTTGTGGATGTCCATATCACTAGGGAAAAAATGGTGTACAATGCGTGATCGACCATGCAAAGCATATCCAATGGTGACAATACTTTGTGCGCATCTCAACGTAGTTGAAACGGACTTGCGTGCAAAGTGGATCCCCCATCCGATAAGTACTTGTTTAATTAACACACTTAGGACCGTGTTTTTTCATGGTTGTGCATGACACTAAGGCAAAAACGGTGTTTTATGCTTGATCGACAATGCAAAGCATATCCGATAGGCACAATACTTTGCACACACCTTCAACTAGGTGGAATTGACTTACACGCAAAGTGGCACGCCCATCCCATAAGTGCTTGATCGGATAACATACCTAGCACCGTGTTTTTTTACGGATGTGCATGACACTAGAGCAAAAATAGTATTTATTGCTCGATCGATCATGAAAAGGATATCCGATGGGCACAACACTTTTTGTACACCTCAACCTAGGTGGTATTGGAATGTTCTCAAAGAGGCACACCCATCCGATAAGTACTTGGTCAGATAACACACCTAAGGGCGTGTTTTTTTGCGGATGTGCATATCACTCGGGAAAAAATGGTGTATAATGCGTGATCGACCATGCAAAGCATATCCGATGGTAACAATACTTTGCACGCACCTCAACATAGTTGAAATGGACTTGCGTGCAAAGTGGAGCCCCCATCCGATAAGTACTTGTTTGAATAACACACCTAGGACCGTGTTTTTTCATGGTTATGTATGACACTAAGGCAAAAACGGTGTTTTATGCTTGATCAACAATGCAAAGCATATCCGATGGGCACAATACTTTGCACACACCTTCAACTAGGTGGAATCTACTTACATGCAAAGTGTCACACCCATCCCATAAGTGCTTGATCGGATAACATACCTAGCAGCATGTTTTTTACGGATGTGCATGACACTAGAGCAAAAATAGTATATTTAATGCTCGATCGACCATGCAAAGGATATCGGATGGGCACAACACCTTTTGTACGCCTCAACCTAGGTGATATTGAAATGTTCTCAATGAGGCACACCCATCCGATAAGTACTTGGTCAGATAACACACCTAATGGCATGTTTTTTTGCGGATGTCCATATCACTAGAGAAAAAATGGTGTATAATGCATGATCGAACATGCAAAGCATATCCGATGTTGATAATACTTTGCACGCACCTCAACATAGTTGAAACAGACTTGTTTGCAAAGTGGAGCCCCCATCTGATAAGTACTTATTTGAATAACACACCTACGGCCGTGTTTTTTAACGGTTGTACATGACACCAAGGCCAAAAACGGTGTATAATGCGTGATCGACCATGCAAATAATATTCGATGGTGACAATACTTTGCATGCACCTGAACGTAGTTGAAACAGACTTGTGTACAAAGTGGAGCCCCCATCCAATAAGTACTTGTTTGAATAACACACTTAGGACCGTGTTTTTTCATGGTTGTGCATGACACTAAGGTAAAAACGGTGTTTTAGGCTTGATCGACAATGCAAAGCATATCCGATGGGCACAATACATTGCACACACCTTCAACTAGGTTGAATTGACTTACATGCAAAGTGGCACTCCCATCCCATAAGTGCTTGATCGGATAACATACCTAGCAGCGTGTTTTTTTATGGATGTGCATGACACTAGAGCAAAAATAGTATTGATCGATCATGCAAAGGATATCCAATGGGCACAACACTTTTCATACACCTCAACCTAGGTGGTATTGAAATGTTCTCAATGAGGCACACCCATCCGATAAGTACTTCCAAGGTTAGATAACACACCTAATGGCGTGTTTTTTTACAGATGTGCATATCACTAGGGAAAAAATGGTGTATAATGCGTGATCGACCATGCAAAGCATATCCGATGGTGACAATACTTTGCATGCATCTCAACCTAGTTGAAACGGACATGGGTGCAAACTGGAGCCCCCATCCGATAAGTACTTGTTTGAATAACACACATAGGACCGTGTTTTTTCATGGTTGTGCATGACACTAAGGCAAAAACAGTGTTTTATGCTTGATTGACAATGCAAAGCATATCCGATGGGCACAATACTTTGCACACACCTTCAACTAGGTGGAATAAACTTACATGCAAAGTGGCATGCCCATCCCATAAGTGCTTGATCCGATAACATACCTAGCAGCGTGTTCTTTTACGGATGTGCATGACACTAGAGCAAAAATAGTATTTAATGCTCGATCGACCATGCAAAGGATATCCGATGGGCACAACACTTTTCATACACCTCAACCTAGGTGGTATTGAAATGTTCTCAAAGAGGCACACCCATCCAATAAGTACTTGGTCAGATAACACACCTAAGGGCGTGTTTTTTTGCGGATGTGCATATCACTAGGGAAAAAATGGTGTATAATGCGTGATCGACCATGCAAAGCATATCCAATGGTGACAATACTTTGCATGCACCTCAACGTAGTTGAAACGGACTTGCGTGCAAAATTCAGCCCCCATCCGATAAGTACTAGTTTGAATAACACAACTAGGACCGTGCTTTTATATGGTTGTGCATGACACAAAAGCCAAAAACGGTGTTTTATGCTTGATCGACAATGCAAAGCATATCCTATGGGCACAATACTTTGCACACACCTTCAACTAGGTGGAATTGACTTACATGCAAAGTGGCATTCCCATCGCATAAAAACTTGATCGGATAACACACCTAGCAGCATGTTTTTTTACGGATGTGCATGACACTAAGGCAAAAATGGTATTTAATGCTCGATCGACCATGAAAAGCATATCCGATGGGCACAATACTTTTCCTACACCTTAACCTAGGTGGTATTGAAATGTTCTCAAAGAGGCACACCCATCCGATAAGTACTTGGTAAGATAACATACCTAAGGGCATGTTTTTTTGCAGATATGCATATCACTACAGGAAAAACGTTGTATAATGCGTAATCGACCATGCAGAGCATATCCGATGGTGACAATACCTTTTATGCATCTCAACCTAGTTGAAACAGACTTGCGTGCAAAGTGGAGCCCCCATCCGATAAGTACTTGTTTGATTCACACACTTAGGACCGTGTTTTTTCATGGTTGTGCATGACACTAAGGCAAAAATGGTGTTTTATGCTTGATCGGCAATGCAAAGCATATCCCATGGGTGCAATACTTTGCACACACCTTCAACTCGGTGGAATTGACTTACACGCAAAGTGGCATGCCCATCCCATAAGTGCTTGATCGGATAACATACCTGGCAACGTGTTTTTTTACGAATGTGCATGACACGAGCAAAAATAGTATTTAATGCTCGATCGACCATGCAAAGATATCCGATGGGCACAACACTTTTCGTACGCCTCAAGCTAGGTGGTATTGAAATGTTCTCAAAGAGGCACACCCATCCGATAAGTACTTGGTCAGATAACACACCTAAGGGCATGTTTTTTTGCGGATGTGCATATCACTAGGGAAAAAATGGTGTATAATGCGTGATCGACCATGCAAAGCATATCCGATGGTGACAATACTTTGCACACAAATCAAGGTAGTTGAAATGGACTTGCGTGCAAGTGGAGCCCCCATCCGATAAGTACTTATTTGAATAACACACCTACAGCCGTGTTTTTATATGGTTGTGCATGACACTAAAGCAAAAACGGTGTTTTATGCTTGATCGACAATGCAAAGCATATCCGATGGGCAAAATACTTTGCACACACCTTCAAATAGGTGGAATTGACTTACATGCAAAGTGGCACGCCCATCCCATAAGTACTTGATCGGATAACATACCTAGCAGTGTGTTTTTTTACGGATGTGCATGACACTAGAGCAAAAATAGTATTTAATGCTCGATCGACCATGCAAAGGATATCCGATGGGCACAACACTTTTCGTACACCTCAACCTAGGTGGTATTGAAATGTTCTCAAAGAGGCACACCCATCCGATAAGTACTTGGTCAGATAACACACCTAATGGCGTGTTTTTTTGCGGATGTCCATATCACTAGGGAAAAAATGGTGTATAATGTGTGATCGACCATGCAAAGCATATCCGATGGTGACAATACTTTGCACGCACCTCAATGTAGTTGAAACCAACTTGCGTGCAAAGTGGAGCCCCCATCCGATAAGTAATTGTTTGATTAACACACTTAGGACCGTGTTTTTTCATGGTTGTGCATGACACAAAGGAAAAAACGGTGTTTTATGCTTGATCAACAATGCAAAGCATATCTGATGGGCACAATACTTTGCACACACCTTCAACTAGGTGGAATTGCAAAGTGGCATTCCCATCGCATAAGTACTTGATTGGATAACACACCTAGCAGCATGTTTTTTTACGGATGTGCATGACACTAAGGCAAAAATGGTATTTACTGCTCGATCGACCATGCAAAGCATATCCGATGGGCACAATAGTTTTCCTATTGGTGGTATTGAAATCTTCTCAAAGAGGCACACCCATCCGATAAGTACTTGGTCAAATAACATACCTAAGGGCATGTTTTTTTATGGATGTGCATATCACTATGGGAAAAACGTTGTATAATGTGTAATCGACCATGTAGAGCATATCTGATGGTGACAATACTTTGCACGCATCTCAAAATAGTTGAAACAGACTTGCGTGCAAAGTGGAGCCCCCATCCGATAAGTAATTGTTTGATTAACACACTTAGGACCGTGTTTTTTCATGGTTGTGCATGACACTAGATAAAAACGGTGTTTTATGCTTGATCGACAATGCAAAGCATATCCGATGGGCACAATACTTTGCATGCACCTTCAACTAGGTGGAATTGACTTATATGCAAAGTGGCATGCCCATCCCATAAGTGCTTGATCGGATAACATACCTAGTAGCGTGTTTTTTTACGGATGTGCATGACACTAGAGCAAAATAGTATATTTTAATGCTCGATCGACCATGCAAAGGATATCCGATGGGCACAACACCTTTCGTACACCTCAACCTAGGTGGTATTGAAATGTTCTCAATGAGGCACACCCATGCGATAAGTACTTGGTCAGATAACACACCTAAGGGCGTGTTTTTTGCGGATGTGCATACCACTAGGGAAAAAACGGTGTATAATGCATGATCGACCATGCAAATCATATCCGATGGTGACAATACTTTGCACACACCTCAAGTAGTTGAAACGGAGTTGTGTGCAAAGTTGATCTCGCATCCGATAAGTACTTGTTTGAATAACATACCTAGGACCGTGTTTTTTCATGGTTGTGCATGACACTAACGCAAAAACGGTGTTTTATGCTTGATCAACAATGCAAAGCATATTCGATGGGCACAATACTTTGCACACACCTTCAACTAGGTGTAATTGACTTACATGAAAAGTGGCACCCCGTCCCATAAGTGCTTGATCGGATTACATACCTAGCAGCGTGTTTTTTTACGGATGTGCATGACACTCGGGGGGGTCACTATGTATAAACCCTCTATACCACGTGCGTTCAAGGCATATTTCTAAAATCCCTTATCTGTAAATTTTTCATTAATAAAATGTACCCCTTTTCTATACAAATCTGTAAATTTTTTCGAAAACTATTTTAAATAGTTCCTTATGTATATATATTTCTGTAAATTTTAGAAATAAAAAATATCCTTCTGTTGAACTCACGTGATAGGGTTACATATGATGAGTAACCCCCCCGAGGCATGACACTAGAGCAAAAATAGTATTTAATGCTCGATCGACCATGCAAAGGATATCCGATGGGCACAACACTTTTCGTACACCTCAACCTAGGTGGTATTGAAATTTTCTCAATGAGGCACACCCATCTGATAAGTACTTGGTCAGCTAACACACCTAATGACGTGTTTTTTTGCATATGTCCATATCACTAGGGAAAAAATGGTGTATAATGTGTGATCGACCATGCAAAGCATATTCGATGGTGACAATACTTTGCACAAACTTCAAGGTAGTTGAAAGGGACTTGCGTGCAATTTGGAGCCCCCATCCGATAAGTACTTATTTGAATAACACACCTACGGCCGTGTTTTTATATGGTTGTGCATGACACAAAGGTAAAAACGGTGTTTTATGCTTGATCGACTATGCAAAGCATATCCGATGGGCACAATACTTTTCACACACCTTCAAATAGGTGGAATTGACTTACATGCAAAGTGGCATTCCCATCGCATAAGTACTTGATCGTATAACACACCTAGCAACGTGTTTTTTTACGGATGTGCATGACACTAAGGTAAAAATGGTATTTAATGCTCGATCGACCATGCAAAGCATATCCGATGGGCACAATACTTTTCCTACACCTTAACCTAGGTGGTATTGAAATGTTCTCAAAGAGGCACACCCATCCGATAAGTACTTGGTCAGAAAACATACCTAAGTGCATGTTTTTTTACAGATGTGCATATCACTACGGGAAAAACGTTGTATACTGCGTAATCGACCATGCAGAGCATATCCAATGGTGACAATACTTTGCACGCATCTCAACCTAGTTGAAACAGACTTGCGTGCAAACTAGAGCCCCCATCCGATAAGTACTTGTTTGATTAACACACTTAGGACCGTGTTTTTTCATGGTTGTGCATGAAACTAAGGCAAAAACGGTATTTTATGCTTGATCGACAATGCAAAGCATATCCGATGGGCACAATACTTTGCACACACCTTCAACTAGGTTGAATTGACTTACATGCAAAGTGGCACTCCCATCCCATAAGTGCTTGATCGGATAACATACCTAGCAGCGTGTTTTTTTACGGATGTGCATGACACTAGAGCAGAAATAGTATTTATTGCTCGATCGATCATGCTAAGGATATCCGATGGGCACAACACTTTTCGTACGCCTCAACCTAGGTGTTATTGAAATGATGTCAAAGAGGCACACCCATCCGATAAGTACTTGGTCAGATAACACACCTAAGGGCGTGTTTTTTTGCGGATGTGCATATCACTAGAGAAAAAATGGTGTATAAGGCATGATAGACCATGCAAAGCATATCCGATGGTGACAATACTTTGCATGCACCTCAACGTAGTTGAAACAGACTTGCATGCAAACTGGAGCCCGCATCCGATAAGTACTTGTTTGAATAACACACCTAGGACCGTGTTTTTTCATGGTTGTGCATGACACTAAGGCAAAAACAGTGTTTTATGCTTGATCCACAATGCAAAGCATATCCGATGGGCACAATACTTTACACACACCTTCAACCAGGTGGAATTGACTTACGTGCAATGTGGCATTCCCATCACATAAGTACTTGATCGTATAACACACCTAGCAGCGTGTTTTTTTTACGGATGTGCATGACACTAGAGCAAAAATAGTATTTAATGCTCAATCGACCATGCAAAGCATATCCGATGGGAACAATACTTTTCCTACGCCTTAACCTAGGTGGTATTGAAATTTTGTCAAAGAGGCACACCCATCCGATAAGTAGTACTTGGTTAGATAACATACCTAAGGGCGTGTATTTTTGCAGATGTGCATATCACTACGGGAAGAACGTTGTATAATGCGTAATCGACCATGCAGAGCGTATCCGATGGTGACAATACTTTGCACGCATCTCAACCTAGTTGAAACGAACTTGCATGAAAAGTGGAGCCCCCATCCAATAAGTACTTGTTTGATTAACACACTTAGGACCGTGTTTTTTCATGGTTGTGCATGACACTAAGGTAAAAATGGTGTTTTATGCTTGATCGACAATGCAAAGCATATCCGATGGGCACAATACTTTGCACACACCTTCAACTAGGTGGAATTGACTTACATGCAAAGTGGCACACCCATCCCATAAGTGCTTGATTGGATAACATACCTAGCAGGCTCGTGTTTTTTACGGATGTGCATGACACTAGAGCAAAAATAGTATTTAATGCTCGATCGACAATGCAAAGGATAACTTGGCATGTCCATCTGATGAGTACTTGATCGGATAACTTCTCCCACCAATAAATTAAGTACTAATTAAAAATTATAATAAATGAGTAGATTATTAAAAAGAGACTAATATTTATGTAATTGTTGCTACTGCAGCTTGCTTGCGAAGGACTCTCACAAAGGAGATGGCTATAGATTTTGTTCCAGGGATGGATGTGATTTTATGTAGCAAAAGAGAAGTAGTTGCATTTGCTACAATCCATGATAGTGATTCCAATTCAGTTTGCCACTTTCGAAGACTTGGCGAAGATAAGGTGGCAGTTACTGTATCAAAGAGTCTTAGCGCACATGTTGAGCTAAAGTATAAATATGGAGATATGGAAACACTTGGAGATGTTATGCCCTACAATACATCCAACAAATCATTTATAGCATGGGACAAAGATGAGACTTATGCAACAGACATTATCAAGAATACAAAGTGCACCACCCTCAGGGGGGTCACTATGTATAAACCCTCTATATCACGTGCGTTCAAGGCCTATATTTAAAATCCCTTATCTGTAAAATTTTTCATTAATAAAATGTACCCCTTTTCTATACAAATCTGTAAATTTTTTCCAAAAATATTTTAAATAGCCCCTTATGTATATTTATTTCCGTAAATTTTAGAAATAAAAAATATCCTTCTGTTGAACTCATGTGATAGGGTTACATATGATGAGTGACCCCCCCGAGGCACCACCTTGGATTTTACTATAGGGGACATTTTACAAATGAGATCATTTGCAAATAAGACTGTAGCAGAAGGTGAAGTATTGGGATTTGAACAAGTGGATCAATGGTCATTTGCATAGATGAGGATTCTAAAAGTCACTGATGATGGTATGGTTGATAACATAACATCCTTATGTGATCCCTATTATGAGGTAGGCAAGAATATGAGATGGAGCATGCAATTTTTAAACATGAGAAGGACCTAAAAAGCGTGCCCATGTGCCAGGCTCTATCACTTCAAATGTGGATGATTTCAATATACTCAATTATAGAAGTGACATCTTATCTGGAGTGGATGAGTTCATTGGTTCCGAGAAACAAAATGATTTTAGAAGCGAAGCCTTATCTGGGGTGGATGAATTCTTGCATAGTGAGAAGGGCAAAGGTTTCAATAGCGATGTCTTGTCAAGTGTGGATGAGTTCATGCATATTAACAAACCTGGTGTCAATCAAGCTTGTGGATTTGTGAAAGCCATGCAAGATGTCCCAATGAGTGATGTTCTCTCAGGAGTGGAAGAGTTTCAAGGTTCTCAATACTCTCATAGAATATTGAATTCATTGAATGGTCCTAAGAGTATGTTAAAAACGAGGATGAGATCAACAAAGGATTATTCAATATTTAACGTTGATTGTGATATGGACAAGGATGCAACGACCAATCATGGATGCTTGGTTACAAACAAATGTGAGGAGAAGAAGTGCATAAATACAGATAACAACATGCACGAGGAACGAAAACGGTCATACATATGCATGAAGAGAAAGCGAATCCAGGCAGATCCACAAAAGCAACCAAAGAGGAAGAGAGTAATGAAGGAGGAGAACATGTTAAATGCATTGGGATATCTATGTTGCAAGCGAAGATGTATGCACTTCATTGATCTTGTAGACAGCAGGGAATGTAGAGGACACGTGTGGCAAAGAAGAGGAAGCGAAAGAAATGAATACCTTCTCACAAGTCTCTCTTGCTTTCTTCAGAATGGCAATAAAAGGGATTATCCCATGGTACATATTGGGATTTAGTCAGCAAGGCAAAGGGCAGCAACAAATTTAGCATTCACAATAATAGAGGAAGGTCCAAATCAAGAATATCAACTGTCAGGGCAGTAGCAATTTTGCAAGACTTCATACATGAAAATGCTTTACCTCAACCCCATATATCTACCAAACTCCCTAATGGTGACGTGATCACTGAAATGCACCTTCCAATGGGCTTGACAAAGCTCGAAGTATTTGACTCTATTGCAAAAAAGCAAAGGCAAAGAGGGGATGCCGTAGCTTCTTCTCATACTTTGTATACTCTTTGGAAGAAGAACTTTGGATATGTTAAAATCCCAAGGAGGCAAAAAATGTCAAAGTGCAATGTCTGTGATGATTTAAAGCGAGCGATTGAGAGTGCAACATGTCCAAATCAAAGGGAATTATACAAAAAAAACCAAAAATCTCATCATGACCTTATTCGACATTCCAGACAAAAATATGCATTTTGGAAGGAGCAAGCTATTTCGCATCCCGATGACTACATGTGCCTTATTGTAGATGGCATGGATCAGAATACAACAACATTGCCTCGTTTTGTTGCCACTCCACCTAAATTACAAGGAAAGCACTTTCTGAAGACACATCTATGTGGAGTGTTAGTGCATGGAATTAAGTTCTTTGCATATATATGGATTGATTCCTTGCATCTACATGATAGCAGTCAAGTTGTAACATCTATTATGAAGGCAATTCACAATGTACATGCAGAAAAAGGTCGCCTACCACCGACTTTGAGAATACAAGCTGATAATTGCTGGCGAGAAAATAAGAATGTACTCATGTTTGCATTCTGCTCCATGCTAGTTGCTCATCGAATCTTCAATGAGGTCGAATGTGGATTTTTGTATGTTGGGCATACACATGAGGATATCGATCAGGTTTTTAGCACAGTCTCAAGGGAGCTTAAATGCAAGGATGTGGAGACAATAGATGACTTGGTAAGAAGATGTGGCAAGCAAGTTGGTGGTCATAAGGAAAGTACAGTATGTGAGAGGCTTGAAAGAATGTATGATTGGAAGAGCTTCATTCTACCTTTCATACAAACGGGTGGTGATGCATTGACAGGTCATACCAATCCACACTACTTTCATTTTTTTTTTAAAGATGAAAAACCCGTAATGCAAAGGCAACAGTATTCTCATGATACAAAATGGGAACCTGAAGAACCTTACAGTCTCTTAACTTCAATTCCCAGCAAGGAAAGGTATCCAACATGGGCTCCTATACAAGAATTCAATGAGAGGTCTAACTCTGAAATAGAAGGATTAAAAGCATTTATTACATACAAAGAGGAAATGCTCCGGAGATATCCTGATTCGAAGCCTACTTGGAGAGAACACACTACCACTATAATTAAAAAGACACAAAATTTAATAAAGGACCTTGAGAGAATGTGAGGCTCAAAGGATGTCAAGGAAGAATGCAATATGTTTTGGCCAAATGTTCATAACGATTTGTGCCCAGCTCCAGTCTTTGAAAATGAATTTGTATCATTACTCCCACGTCCATATTGTGGACCGAAGAAGAGAGAGTTTATGCCACAAGTAGATATAGAGGTCGATTGTTTTGTTGTGGTTTGGCCATCAGATGATGAATATGAGAATGTGAAGTTTTGGGTTGCAAAAGTAGTTGATGTGCAAAGAGATGACCAAGGGAGAGCTACAACATTTACAGCGGTATGGTATGAGCCAAGGGGCAGGAAGGAGAATATGGATAACAACACATTGTATACTAATTGTATAATGAAGGAGTGGGTCCCAAATGATGAAGCGGTCTCTCAAGTTTCGACGGAGACAATCATAGTGTCTTGGCATTCAAGGACAAAGAAATCAAAGAAGCGCATGGGATATGAGGTAGAAGGAAAAAGAAAAATACCACAGCAAACTATTTTGCATATACACGAATTTTTAAGGATGCTCTCCATGGAGGAAGTAGAAGGAGACAACGCAAATGAAGAATGTCCATGATTAAAGCTTTGTATTAAAGTCCATTGAAGGATTTTATTTGGGTACTAGGCAAGAAGCCAATCCAAGACAATTATAATCAGATTCATCACCTCCTATGTCAAATGAGAGTCAAAATATGCACTGGATGTCACCCAAGGGTCAAGGCTTACCAAGACAATAGGGAGTTAATGCAGATGGCAAGGGGCTATCACATTGAGCAATAAAACAATGGGGAGTCAATGCACCCAGGGGGCAAGGCTTGGCAAGATAACTTGTGGGAGTTAATGCAGATGGCACCTATATTTTGCACTGGATGTCACCCAAGGGTCAAGGCTTGGCAATAACAACAAGTCTGTAAGAATAAAAAGGCTTGGAAGACCATAGCTATCTCATCCTATAAAGGCTTTCAAAGCCATAACTATTTCAACTCTTAACATTTGAAGCTACTTATTTGTCCTCATCTATCTATTTAGCAAGATGAAACTATTTTAGAGCTCTTTTGCAATATAATCATAGAGCTTTCAAGATCTAAATGTTGTAAGCCCATGAGAAGGAGACTTTGCCAATGGAGCCACTTGTAGTGGGGATAAGATAGCCATGGGGGGAAAGATAGCCATTTGGGATAAGAAGGTGGTGCATCTAGGAGAAATTGGACAAGGAATGGTAGCTTGGTAGGGGTTTGTTTTTTGTATGTTTTTGGGGCTAATATTGGGCAAGTTTACAACAAAGTTTTGAGAAGTTGGTTTAGGAAGTGATATAGTAAAGCTATCACCAAGAGATAACTTCTGGAAGTTGAAACAACCCAACTGGACTGCAAGGGTTTGATTCGCAAAGGCATTTGGGAAGGTATCACCTGGCGTCATGCACAGGCAGCCGGTGAGATGCTTGCAACTGACACCCTCCTCAAACTTGGCGAGGAGACAAAAACACTATGGAAGGGTGTGGGGAGAGCACCTTGGAGAGGGGTGAACCATGGGGGCAAGGCAAGGAGGAACCCCTCCCAAGCAGCTCCCTTGCTCCTCCCTTGCATTCGATGACTTTTTTTTAATTTTTTTAAAGACCTCTTTCTCATTCACTATCATTGCGTGGAACCTATGGAGAACTCAAGGGTAGAAGTTTCATAAAAAACCACATGGTTAATTGCACATTGTTGGGATGAAACTCGAATGGGGGACCTCCTAAGAGATTTTCTTTTGACATAGTTTGTCATTTTTTGGCCTGATATCAATTAAAAAAGGGGGGATGAGTGTTGTCCAAGGCCCATATAGGACCTTGTCATAGTTAAATGGTGACTCTTTGGAGAAAGTTGGGATGGGGACCTCCCGGGAGGTTTCCTTTTCACATAGTTTGGCATTTTTTTGCTTTAATATCAAAATTTTTAGACCATGTGATAGGACTTCAAGTGGTGAGATAATTTTTTGAAATTCTATGTCAAGGCATGTTTTCTTATGTATCCAAACATCCAAGCACCAATTCAGCATCAGTTAGTCTTGAGGTTATTAGTCATTGCTATTGATTATTAGTGTTATTGTAATTAGTAACTGTTGGAAGGGGTTTCATTTTACTAATATGAATTTCATGCCTGATGCTTGTGTGGTCTTGGAGGATTATCAGAGGTACACATCATGCTAAGCCATTACCCTACGCGCTCTGACATGTCGCACTGACACTGGGGACGCTTCCTCTTGCGTGACAACCACAGGTGTGACTGAACCACTGATGTCTCAAGTGATTGAAGCTAGTGAGGTTTGAAGCAACAACTTATGAGGCAGAAGCTAGCGAGGCAAAAGAAATAGCTTACGATGTGGCACAACCATCTCAGGATGTGGATAGACCATCTCATGATGTGGAAAGACCATCTCATGATGTCTCACGACCATCGCATGATGTTGAAATCTCATCTCCTGACGTCTCAAGACCATCTCATGATGTTGAAATCTCATCTTGTGATGTCACAAGACCATCTCATGATGCACCGCAGTGGTCGGTAGAGAAAGGTGCTAAACAGGTGAACGTTGCAAAGTACTTCTGAAACATCCACAAAAATATGAAATGGCAACTTCCAGTTAGGTGGTTTGAGGATGGGTGCTACCACTAACATTTTCTTTAATAGAATGAAAGCCTTCTGTTGTGGTTCTTCCCATGTAAACAATTCCCCCTTCTTGGTAAGCTTTGTCAAAGGTACACAAACATGGGATAGATACTATAAAATTCTGCTATGCCACTTGATTTGCCCAACAAAGCATGATAACTGCTTTAAGGTTCTAGGTGTAGGGGCATTCTGAATGACTTCCACTTTTCGTGGGTCTATGGTCATCCCTTCTTCTGAAATTATATGTCCCAATAGCAAGACACCACTTTTTACAACAAATGCACATTTCTCCGAGTTTAAACTCAGTCGTGTAATTCTACATCTCTCCAGACATAGTCTCAGATACTGCAAATGCTCAGTTTTTTTTCCAATCACAGAAAAATCATCTAGAAAAACTCTGATGAAAGTAGTCAAGTAAGGAGCCTCTAAGGAGCAAAGACTTCCTGGATCCATTTCTGAAATGTGGGAGGTGCATTCTTAAGGCCAAAAGTCATAACATTACTGGCAAAAACTCCCCACTCTATGATGAAAGTTGTCTTCTCTCTGTCCTCTGGAGCCATCCTTATCTGATTGTAGCCACTAAAACCATCCAAGAAACTATACCTTTCATGACCAGCTACAACATCAAGCATTGTGTCACAAAAAGGTAATGGAAAAGGGTTGGTTATTGTTGTTGCATTTAATTTTATGTAATCAACACATACTCTCAGCTTACCATTCTTCTTAGGTACTATGACTATAGGTGAAACCCAAGTTACCTTATCAATTGGATAAATGAACCCCACCTTGAGTAGCTTATCAATTTCCTCCTTCACCCTCTGAGCATAGTTTGTATTCATTCTATATCTTTGTTGAATCACTGGGACAGCATCTTTCTTCAAGTTAATTGTATGTTGGCAAAAAGATGGATCAACTCCTTTCATATCCATGTAATGCCAAGCAAACAGATCCTTGAATTCCAATAACAATTTATGCAAAGCTTGAGAAAAAGTTGCATCTAACAAAGCACTAACATGTACCAACTTTTGATCTTGTTCTGTTCCAAGGTTCATCTTAATTAAATCATCCTCCTAGAGAACTAACTCCCATTATGGTTTTTTCATACATCCTATATCGTTGTTAAATAAATAGTTCTTAAATATGTTTAGGCTGCTACACTCGCCCACTCTCTCTCTCTCTCTCTCTCTCTCTCTCTCTCTCTCTCTCTCTCTCTCTCTCTCTCTCTCTCTCCTCTCCCTCCCTCTCTCTCTCTCTCTCTCTCTCTCTCTCTCTCTCTCTATCTTGTGTGCTTCCGTGGCGATAGCACAACTTCCTGCTCCCTCTCCTCTCTCTCACTCTCTCTGAGCCTTCCCTCTCCCCTCCCTCCCCTCACTCTCACTTTCTCTCTCTCTCTCTCTCTCTTTCTCTCTCAATTCTCTCTCTAGAATAAAATTTTCAAAGATGAAAATTTGAAAAAAATACCTGGAAGAAAGTCGAGATTGAAAAGTATGGTTGTCTTTGATTTTGCTCCTGCTTCTCCTCTTGCTCTTCCTTATTAAAATGGGAGAAAAATTTGAGAGGAGGGTATATATAAGAAAATCTAGGGTTCAAGTTCTCTCTCATTGGTCCTTACATCTCATTGTCTCCTCTCCCATTCGCCCTTCCATGACATTATCTCCTGTCCCATTGGCCCCTCCATCCAACTACCTCCTCTTCCATTGGTTTCTCCTACCCTCCCCTCTCCCACCTCCCCCTCTCCAACCCACTCCCACTCCCACTCCCATTCCCACTCTCCCACCTCCCCCTCTCCCTCTCCCACTCCCACTCCCACCCTCCCACGCCCACTCCCCCTCTCCCACTCCCACTCCCACTTCCACCCTCCCTTTCTCCCACTCCCACCTCCCACTCCCATTCCCACTCTCCCACATCGCCCCTCTCTCAATCCCACATCACTTTGTTCACTCTCCCTCTCCCACTCCCATTCCCACATTCCCACTACCACTTATCAATCCTAATGAAAACTATTTACTGCAATCAATGATATTACTTAAATCCAACGATGTTAGGGTTTAGGATTTGGGAGTTTGGGTTTAGGGTTTAGGGTTTGGGATTTTGGGGTTAGTGTTTAAGGTTTAGGGTTTAGGGTTTGGGGGTTAGGGTTTAGGGTTAGGGTTTAAAAGGCCAAGATTAGGGTTTAGAAATTAGGGATTAGGGGTAAGGTTTTATAGGTTAGGGTTTAGGAGTTAGGGTTTGGGGGTTAGGGCTTAGGGTTTAGACGGCCAAGATTAGGGTTTAAGGTTTAGCGATTAGGGGTTAGGGTTTAAGAGTTAGGGTTTGGGGGTTAGGGTTTAGGGGGTTAGGGGTTATGGTGTAGTGTTTAGAGGGCCAAGATTAGGGTTTGAGGTTTAGGTATTAGGGGTTAGGGTTTAGGTTTTAGGGGTTAGTGGCTAGTTTATGAGTTAGGGTTTAGGAGTTAGGGTATATATATATCGCTCTTACTCTCCCTCTATATACACACATGGTCTCTCTCTCTCCTCTCTATCTCTCCCTCTCTCTCTCTCCCTCCCTCTCTCTCTCTCTCTCTCTATATATATATATATACCTATCTCACAACTACACTCTCTTAGTGCAGGTATAATATTTCTCTCTCCATCACACACCCATGTGTGCTCTCTCTTTCTACTGTATCTTCCTCACATACATACACACTGAATCCCTCAAACATATGAGATCCCCCCCCCATCTCATTCTCTTTCTCATGTATGCTAGCACACACATACATGAACACATCCTTGTTAGAGACTCTCTCTCTCTCTCTCTCTCTCTCTCTCTCTCTCTCTCTAATACAAAAACAAATGTTTTCTTTTGACAACCCCTGAGGCACATGAACGCATGCGTGAAGATGTAGTTCCATTTTGCTTTTCCCACTTGTATCATATTGATAGTAATCACAACTTGATATTCATCATTATAGGATTGTATAAATACCAGATTAATCTTTGTTTCCGATGGCTCGGGTCCCACATATGGTTTGAGTTGAAACCCATTGATAGACTTGTCAAAAGCATTGAAGATCAGCTAGCATGCATGATCCTTGATAAAAAACTCCCATGACACTGAAAGGTCCACCATATCTCAGCTTGAACTTTCCTAGCCTCTTTCCTAACTTTGTGACAAACATTAGAACTAGATCACTTTCTGAATAATTTGAATTTGATATTTCTATTGATCGAAGCACCTCTTGTGTTTTGAATAATGTCTACAATGTATGAGCTCTGAAGCCTATCTTCATCTAATTGCAATCATTGTTGTAGTCTAAAATTAACTAATTCAAGCCTAGTTGCTCTATAGTCACTCTTAGGCTTCTTGCAACGAACTCCATTGGAATTATAGCCTTGCAACCATAGACCGATTGGAATGGTGTCAGACCTGTGGTGACTTTGTAGGTTGTTCTTAATGACCATAGGACTGAATCCAGGTTCTGATCCCAATTTGTAGGATTGTCTGCCACTGTCCTCTTGAATATCTTATTCATTATTTTGTTGGTACTTTCATCTTAACCATTGCCCTGAGGGTAGTCAGGTGTTGACTTTTTGTGTAGCATCATGTGCAGCTTTGTCATTTTCCTTATTTTTTTGTTGATGAAGTGTGTCCCTCTGTCTGATACTATCTCAATAGGTACACCAAATCTTGTAATGATATTACAATATAGGAAATATGCAAGAGTTATAGCTTTGTGGTCTTTGAGGGCTACTGCTTCCACCCATTTTGTGCAATAATTAGTTGCAACAAGTATGTATTGATTACCTGTTACTTTTTTGCTGGTTTGATAGGTCCTACAAAGTCTAGCCCCCACTTTTTTGGAAAGGTCCTAATGCTAGGATGGGCTAATGTGGCATTCCATCATCATGTAGTGGCCTATCATCTTTTTGGCATTGGTAAACAAGATTGTGCATAGTCATGAGTATCTTTTAGGACTGTAAGCCACCATAGGCCTACTTGCAATATTTTTCTACATGTGATCTCAGGTGAAAAGTGTCCTCCTATTAATCCTCCATGAGCCTCTACCAAAACAGTTTTTTGCTCAAGACTTTGGACACATCTTCTGATGACTTGGTCTATTACTCTTCTGTAGAAAACTCTAGCAATCACCAAGAAGGGCTTGCTATGTAGGACAAGTTTCTTTCTCTGATATCTAGTCAAGGATTCAGGGATTAGACCATCAGTGATGAGAAAAAATAGCATTTTGTCATAGGTACCATAAATATTCCAGCATCAGGCAGGTCATCTAGAATCCCTATTGGGAGCTTGTCCTGATGTCAATCTACTAAGATAATCTACAATAGGATGTTATTTTCCACGTCTATGAACAATTGTATAGTCAAATTCTTAGAGTAGGAGCATCCATATAGCAAGTAATTTGCCTGTGAGTTGTGGTTTATTAACTAAATATATCAGTGCTTTGGTGGCCCACATGAAAATTAATCTTGTTGCCCATCAAATAGTGTCTGAACTTATGCAATGCGTATACCATCCCAAGTGCTTCTCTCTTAGGATAGCATAGTTCATCTCATGCTTTGTGAGGATCCCACTTGCATAGTATGCTGGTCTGAACGATTTGTCTTTCTTTTGTTGCATTAATACTGCACCAACAGCTGTCTCTGATGCATCCACAAAGACCTCAAATGGTAAACTCCAATCAGGTGGCAAGATGGGTGCTATGACCAACATCTTTTTAAGGATATTGAAGGCTTCATCTTGTTCTTTTTTGCATACATATGGCTCTGATTCTCTTATTAGCTTTGTAAGTGGAAAGCATATCTCAGCCAAGTATCTCAAAAATTTGCAATGCCATTTGACTTTCCCAACAAACCTTTGTATTTGTTTCACATTCTTTGGTGGATTTGCCTTTTGAATGACAAAAACTTTCTTAAGATCAATTTCCATCCTCTCCTCGGATATGATATGTCCTAGTAGGACTCCTCTTTTGACAGCAAATGCACATTTTAGAGGGTTAAAAGGCTGAGCCTAGCCAACTTGCATTTTTCAAAGCATAGTCTTAAGTTGTCAAGGTGTTCATGCCTTTTCCAAACACTAAATAATCATCCAAAGATACTCTCATGAAAGTTGTCAAGTATTCTACAAATACCTTTTGGATGTACTTTTGGAAAGTAGGTGGTGCATTTTTTAGTCCAAATGTCATCACATTAGATGCAAATACCCCCCACTCAACTACAAATGTGGTTTTGTCTTTGTCCTCAGGAGCCATTTTGATCTGACTGTAGCCACTAAATCCATCAAGGAAACTATAAAGTTCATGGTGGCCTGCAACAACATCTGGTAATGAGTCACAAAATGGGAGTGGAAATGGATTGGTCATTGTGGAAGCGTTTGATTTCCTACAATCCACACATATTTTGAGTTTCCCATTCTTGTTTGGTAGAATAACAATTGGGTAGAACCATGTAACATGGTCCAAGGGATATATGAATCCAACTTTGAGTAGTTTGTCTAGTTACTCCTTCACTTGTCTAGCATAATTGGGGTTCATCATGTATCTATGTTGTATCACTAGGGTTGCATGTTTTTTGAGATTGATTCTGCATTGGCAAAATCTTGGCTCTACACCCTTCATGTTTGTATAGTGCCATGAAAACATATCTTTGTATTCAACTAGCAATTTCCTGACTTGTTCTTTGAATGAACTATTGAGGCCAGTGCTTACAAGCACTATTTTGGGGTTATCATAGTCTCCAAGATTCATTTCTTCTAGATCATCTTCTTTTACTCTTGCACTTCTTTTCATATTCTCTTCAAACTATGTTTTTGCTTCAATGATGGCCTGCATACTTGTTTTTTTTAAATCCTCTAATGTGCCTTTCTCATTGTTTGATTCTTTTTTTGTATTGCCATTTTTGTTGTTAGATTCTACATCTGACTTCTATCTAAATCTGTCTACCTATGTTGTTTCTATAGTTGGATCAATAACTTGTGGTTTCCTTTCTTTAGTGATGTATTGCTTGACTATTTTTGTGACTTCTACCTCAAAGATAGATATTATAGATGGATTTCTTCTCAAGAAGCTTTCCTCCTCATCCTCCTCAAGTTCAGCTTACTATGTTTACACCTACCTCCAATGGCTGCATATGTTGAGGGAAACTTCTTTTAGATGTTAGGCAAATCTTAAACTTTTTCTTACCTTTTTTGATCATGATTCTCTCAGTTTCCCAATCTTGTTTCACTCTTGTAGCTCTCAGCCAAGGTCTACCTAATAGCATGGATTAGGAACTATCTTTTTTTTCCATTCTAAGTACAACAAATGTCACAGTGAAACTTAACCCCATATGCTAATTTCTTGGCCATCGAGGATGCCAAGTGGATGGATTATTCTTTGATAAGCCATTTTCACTTAAAATGGTGATGGAGCTAACTCATTGTAGTAAAATTTATTGAATAACTCTTCAGATAATATGGAGATAATATGTCAACACCTGATCCTCCATCAATCGGGACATCTGGTATTCATTGCCTTTTGTACTCAACTTTAATTGTTGAAACTTTGTAATCAACCTCTTATGTTGTTGATGTATAGATTTGTTTGGGATTTACTAAATGTTATATTTTGTGGGGATTGCAGGTAATCCTAAACCAACACAAATGCATTTTGTTGCCAATGCCTACCTCCTCTGGCCAGTGCCTACCTCCTCTATCCTTAACTGGTGTTTGAGCTGACCCAATCATGATTGCATGATTTTCCAACCACCAAGCTGGTTTAGGACAATCACATTAAGTCCAAGTGCTCTGGTGTTTGAGCTGAATCAGCCACATGGTTGCATGATATTCCAACCACCGGGGTGGTTTAGGACAATCACATAACTGGTGTTTGAGTTGACCGTGCCATGATTGCATGATGTTCCAACCACCAAGCTAGTTTAGGACAATCACATTAAGTCCAAGCTAGCCTGGTTCTGGTATTTGAGTTGAACCAGCCACATGGTTGCATGATATTCCAATTACAGGCTAGTTTAGGACAATCACATTAAGTCCATGCCAGCCTAGTAAACTATCCCAAAGCTCAATCATGAACAACCACCGGGCTGGTTTAAGCAACCAATGACCTGCGTTGTATCAAGAAATGAAACAAGTAAACTATCCTAAAGATCAATCACAAGCAACCACTGGGATGGTTTAGGCAACCATTGACCTGCATTGTATCAAGCATGTGTATGATGTGCTCGTCAAACATCTTGCATCCCATCTTCTTTCTACAGATGTCCTTGTTATTTGGAGAAGCTCTCAAAAGATGCATGAAGAGTGGAAGCAATGCTTGATCATCCCGATCCGAGTAGTGTATGGGCTTCAACAGAATGTAAGAAAAGGAGAGACACCCTAAGTGCAGAAGTCATTGCAATAGTGGTGATGTTTTGGCACAAAAATACAAGGTGTTGGTAGGGTTGTCACTCTATGAACTTTAAAGTGTAGGCTAAAGCTTGTGAAGACTCAAGAATGGTATTTACCTGAATGGTCTGATGTTTTTTCCTTGAATGCTACCACCAATCGTGACATCACAACTCATTTTCTTTGCTTTGATGGCAATGATCGAATGTGTGCATCTGCAACAACTGCTTCCTACTGCTACTGCTCTACAAGGAGTCTTTTGTTCCTTGTGCCTTCACCAAGCTTTTCAGCTTTTCTATCTTGTAGCATCTGTTTGCTTCTCTTGTAAGCCATGGCAAGCTACATGTTGCCATGGCAACAATTAATGAAAGGTGAAAATGCCAAACCAAAACAAAGAGAAGCTAGCTGGTGAGGCAAGCAAAGAATAGAAGACAACTTACCCAAAAGAAGACAATGGCAAACCAAAGTCTGGTCAAGGTCACATCGAGGTGCGTGTAGGTTGCAGGCCATTTGCAAGGCGAGGGCAGGTTGCAAGTACTTAATCTTCCAAGATTTGATGGGCAGGAGGTTTGAAAATTCAAAATTCATGAGAGTAGTGATATTTTAGCCGCTGGTTTTCCCCCCTCTGACGATACACGTTAGCAAAATTGGATATCCCAAATAAGTGCAATGTGGCTTAAAATGCTTGAAAATAAAAATAAGCCAAAGGGCATGCTATCGAATTTGGTGCTATGTATTATTAAATGCAATGAACTTTGGCATGCTTATGAGCCATATAGAAAGCAAGTGCATGGAAAAAGAAGCAATTCAAAATTTTAAATAGTGTTGGATTTATTAAAATATCTTTTCACATGCACAAATTGCACTTTTTCAACTCCTTCCATTTTACGGGGGTGAATCTAGATACCAATACCGACAACTATCAATGTTTTAAGACCACCATACGCTAGTCCCAATAGTTTGGATTCCAAATTTTCAATCCATTTTGGTTTTCAACAAATCAAAAAAAGTTATGGAGCATGCCCTCAAATGGGTATGCATCACTTTAGCACAACATTGGAGGCCCATTAACCCATGCATAATGATCTCATTTCGGTGTGTCCTTGGGTTGAGGAGAAGCTCACATAGTGTACTTTAGAATGATTACTTGGTTGCATGTATGTATAGAACAAAATTTTGACGTTTTTGAATAAATTGCTATATCCTATAGTCTTCCGGATGCATGCAGTTGTAATGCCTTAACGGTCTCATTCCAAATCCTTATTCCATAATTTTTTGCTCTCATGTTCAAGTTTGGAATGTGTACTAGAACTTGAAGACAAAGTTTTCTGAATTCTGTTAAGCAATGCATAAGTTATGGGTCATGCAAGATACCCATATAAAAAAAAGTCCTTGAACCTCACCAAAAATGGCTATACCCAAGCAAACAATGAACCACCAACTTGTGATATCATAACAAAAGTGCCTTGGACATGGCCAATGAGTTGGAGGCTTAGGTTCTGCTCTGTTAGGAGGGGCATGTTGAAGCAGTAGATATGGACGAATTGATTGGGTTGGCCGCATAGGACGTTATTGTAGCCGGTGGTACTGTTGGTGCCCTGGACAGAGAGGTAGATGTAGGCAATGAGGTTTGTTGGAGTAATGTTCTAAGCATTGGCACTAGAGAAAGGATGCAAAGCTACAAGGAGAGAGATCGCCATGGCTAATTGTAAGGGAAGGTGCAACGAGCTTAGATGTACCATGTTCGCGTTACTGGTTTGATGTGTGGACTGTGCATTACTACTACTGTTGTTGTTACAATATATAGCTCTCAATGCATCCATCCATCAGAGCTGGTCTTCCAATTGAGATATAGTTGTCTCGAGCTCTTCTCCTACCATTCACATTATGGCATCAGATCTCGTTAACATCTTTTTGCATCGAGTTGAGCTTCTCGTTATCGGAGGAACGATCGTTTGTGGAAGGTTTGACCGTCATCAATACCATCATCATGTTGCTTCTGCTCACATTTGTTTTCATACTCTTCAGTCCTATCTTGGTGCCTATGGGCTTTGTGCTCTTCTTGGGTACAATTGGCATGGTTAGTGCGAGTGCTGTAGGAGTAGCAGCCATATCAGCCATCTCTTGGATCAACTATTTCAACGAGCGTCATCCTCCCGATGCTGAGCAAATTGATTACTCTAGGATGAGGCTTCAGGATACAACCAAACATGTGAACCACACAGCTCATGATTTTACTGGCATGTTGCAAAGCAAGGCATGGAAGGCAACTCTAGGCATAGTGTCTTGGTAAGAGGATCAGTGTTGCTTTCCTTTTTCGAGTTTAGGAGTAAATCTCTGCAGATAGCACAGCCATAAAGTGCAAGAGTGCATTGTCTCAGATTAGGACACCCTTTGCGCTGTGGCGAGAGGGCAGTACATGATATGGGCAAGGGCAAAGCCCATGGTGACAATATTTTTTTGATTCGAGGCCATTTTAGGGCCCATTTTGGTGGCAGAAGTTTTCCACAGGCACTCAAGTAAGTGCCCTATTTTTCATGTGCGACCACTGTTCTGCAGGTCAGTGAAAAGTTGCCACATAAATTGCATTGTATGCATGTGCACAGAGATATTGGGAGTGACAGAATCATTCTTATTGCATGTTGATGCAAAATCGTCACTAGGAAGTGATTGTGTGGTCAGATTTGCCCTTGTGAGGCAGAAGTTGTGTTTTTTGTAGTTACATAATATTTTTGCAGTGTTTTGTCATGGCGTCTAATGCTCTTTCACAGAAAGTCACTAAAAAGCTTAACAAGAACAACTTCCAAGCATGGAAGTTTAGAATGGCAAATTTCTTTAAGGGAAAAGGCTATTGGGAGTTCATTACTGGAGCTGAACAAGAACCAGTTATTCCTAATGTTCCCAATCAACAAGAGTTGCAGGCATTTAAAGGATGGCATGAGAGAGCCAAAAAAGTTATGTACTGGCTATCTATCAATATTTGTGATTCTATGATTGTGCATATTCAGGATGCAAGCACGCCGAAGGAGGCATGGGATACTTTGACAAAAATGTATAGCACAAATACGCAAGCCAGGAAAATGCAGCTCAAGCAGGAGTTGCATAATGTGCAGAGAGAAAATATGAGAATCAATGACTACCACATGAATGTGAAGAAGATTGCAGATGCACTTGCTTCTATTGGGTCGCCAGTGGAAGATGATGATTTAGTTTCTGTGACCTTGAATGGTCTAGGAAAGGATTATGCACGGTTTTGGACATCCATTGCCATCCGTGAAAAATTTCCGGATTTTGAGGAGTTGATTGCTCTTCTAATTTCTAAAGAGCAGAGAAATGGTGGTGCATCTTCTTCAGGAGGAACTTTAAAAGAAATTGTCTTCTACTCAAATGCTGGAAGAGGTAGAGGCAAAGGTAGAGCAGGCCGATCTGGAGGCCATGGAAAAAATTAGAATATGCAGCAAATTCAAGAAAACCAGTCCTATGGAGGAGGACATGGTAAGTAGAGGCAAGGGGAGCCAAAGAGGTCATGGTGGATGGCAGAGAGGCCAAAATGCAAACATCAATGTTGAATGCTACTACTGTGGTAAAATGGCTCATATGGTTAAAGACTGCTATAAAAAGGAAAATGACATCATGACAGGAAAATTGCAGCAAGGCAATTATGCATCCTCTAGTAGACAGGGTGATGACAGAAATGAGCATTTGTTTATGGTGCAGAACATGACCAATTGATTAGATCCACAAGTGGGATATGGCTCTTGCAGAGGCAGTATGGATTGGACATGTTGTCTAAATATGGGATGATAGGCTGTAAGCCTATTTCAATTCCTTTGGAGTAGAATGTGAAGTTGGGCACAGATGCAGGTGAGCTTCTAGAAGACCCTACTATGTACAGATGCATAGTAGGAAGTTTGATTTATATGATTATTACCATGAGCTATGTTGTTGGGTTGGTAAGTTAGTTTATGCAGACTCTAAGGAAACTGCATTTGGATGCGGCTAGACGCATACTGAGGTATGTGAAGTCCACATTGCAGTATGGACTATTTTATGAGACTTGGGTTCAAATACAGTTGCATCGATACACTGATGCTGATTGGGCTGGTAGTATTTCTGATAGATGATCTACCAGTGGATATGTGTTCTCTTTTAGGAGTGTTGCAGTCACTTGGAGCAGTAAGAAACAGCCTATAGTTGCCTTGTCGAGCACAGAGGCTGAGTACAGGGGTGCAACAATGGCTGCATGTGAGGTAACTTGGTTGCGTAAGCTACTTTATGATATGCATCAGTCTACAGATGGGCCAGTTATCATTTATTGTGACAACATGAGCAGTATACACTTGGCAAATAACCCAGTCTATCATGCTAGAACAAAGCACATTGAGGTGCATTATCACTATGTGTAGGAAAAGGTTCTAGTAGGTTTTATTGATCTAGTTAATGTCAGCACTGAGGATCAGGTAGTTGACATATTCACAAAGGCATTGGGCATAGAGAAGCTGTGCAAGTTCAGAGACCTGCTTGGTGTGCAAGAATTGGGATTGAGCTCGAGGGGGAGTGTTGAGATATCGAGCTCCACTCGTGATATGCCAAGGTGATTGTTGTGCATTTATGTCACCGCCTTGTTAGCTGCAGATGCAGCTGGTACACCGCCCATGAATAATAGCTGGATGACGGCTATCTTTATGTACTCTAGTTAGTGGCTCAGTTAGTATTCCACATAGGTTAGTTGAGTTTGGTTTGACACCCACATATAGGATTCACCTATTCCTTTTGTACTTAGAGAGTTCTTTTGGCTTTCACAACTAAGAAGAAGAGGAAAACTGTTTTTAACCTCCACCTTTGTGTGTATTCCCCCATTGTGTATGTGAGAAAGCTACAAGTGAGACTCCTTACTTCTCTCCCACTCTCTTCACAAAATAATGGTTTAGTACCACAAGAAGGCCTGTGCGACATCAGTTTTGACTGCTTAATGCTTGTGATTTTGCCCAGTATGATGCCTTCTACCTTACTTTGGGTCGTGGTCTTTTCTTTCTGGGTCAGCCAACACGCGCATAGATAGGTTGTTCAAAACTACAAGCATTGTCTGAGAATCATGATTGCAAACTTTATTGTTCATTGTACTACTTTAAAGACCTTGTGTACTTACATATACAATTATTGTCGTAGGATTCCCATGCCAACTCATGGTACGGAATAACCGCCGACAACAAATCGTGAGGTTGATTTTGAAGGGAAAAATGATGTAATGGGATGTACCAAGGGGTACAAGGTTTGTGTGAGTTTGTGTCACCACATGGTGGTTAGTGTGACCAGGTTAGGTGGTAGAAGGTTCTATTAGGTGTGATTGAGAGATTCATGGGCTTGAATTGAGAGATCAGTGGAGTGATTTGTGGATCTAGAGATGCTCTCCTTTGGGGCACATGCATTGTCTGAGATGCCCTTATAAGGGCCTCTCCTCTTTTGAATAAACATCTCTTTTGTTCCATTTGCTGAATCCTTCATGTTGTTCCATCATGTGGTTTCAGAGCCACGTCCACCCTCCTTGAGCCCTCTTTGAGAGCCATGCCATCATCTTTCCCAAATGAAGCTTTTCTTCATTCTCTTCCCACAGATTTTGCTTAGGCTTTGTTCTCCTCCATCTATGAGATATTTCCCGTGCCCTCTAAGTCCAAGTTTTCTCATGTTGGGGCAAATTCCTGGCTAGGAGGAATTAGGGAATAGTTTCTTCATTTGCTCGTGTCGACACGTTTTCCAGCCGCTAAAGATTCACGCAATTCTCCTCTCCCCGTAGGAGCCACCATTCATAAAATGGCTCTAGCTGCTATTGGGCAATGCTACAAGGAGCATGCTGATGAAGTTTGGTCCCATTTGGTCCATAATCTGCCCGCAATCGACCAAAACACAGTTGATCTTCCTCATACAATGCCCCGAGATTCTCAACAAATTGGCAGAATTCTTTTTGTGGCTTCTTGCCTGGGGTATGAGCTTCAAATTAGTACCAAAGGCCCTCTATGAATCGCTTTTGATCACTCCAATTTTGGCCTACAAGTTCACTGTTTCATGGTTGACTATTTTTTGGATGTTTAACTATGTTTGATAGAGTTGATCAAGTCAAACTGATAAATTTATTGAAGGCTTTTGTTCCGAGCATGCTATTTGACTTTGGAAAGCATTGGTTTGACTCTCTTGACTTTGATTGTCTTGAATGATTGAGACATTTGTAACCATTGGTCAAGAGAAAGATTTATCTTTGTAAGGGACTAGACACTGCCACATCAGTGGTAAGACCTTCCCTATGGCCTCCAAAACGAAGATATATAAGTTTGAGGGAGAGGGTTTTCATACTTGGCAGACTAAAACTAAATTTATTCTTATGAAGAAGGGGATCTGGAATGTGGCTAATGGAAAAGAATAGAAACCAACCACTAGGGAAGGAGAAGTTTTATGCCTCCCTAAGGATGAAAAGGAACTAGCCATAATTCCTCTTGGATTGAGTGATTATTTTATCCACCACATTGATGGCTATGAGACTTCTCATGCTGTATGGAATCATCTTGAACTTGTCTTTGAATCACAGGGGAAGAGTTCCAAGTTTAGCTTGCTCATCAAATTCTTTGATCTCCATCTCTTCACATTTAAACTCCATGAAGAGCATATTGGCTCAGTTAGCTAGCATCAAGTTTGATCATCTTGATGATGACATTGTAATTGCTATCTTACTCAAAAGCCTAATTGAGGAACATGACACTATTGTCACTACTCTCACCAATATACCAGAGATTAGTTTGGTGGAAATTGAGGCATCCCTCTTGGAAGAGGAAAGGAAAATCAAACAGAGGAATGAATACAAAGAACATGGGGCATATTTGGTAAAAAACATTTCAAGGGATCGACCAGCAAGAGCAAGATGAAGTGCAACTTTTGTGGAAAACCTGGACATTTTGAGAAAGAGTGCTATGCAAAGAAGAAATGTTCAGCAAATCTTGTGGAAGAAGCAGACAAAGAAGAAGAAGAAGAACCAGAGGATGTTAAATCTCTGATTGCTTTCACCATCCAAGTCAATCTTGATGAGAGTGATGACTCATATATCTTCTAAGTTGTTTGTGTGTGTGGTCAATAAGGGTTCTCTGCCCTGGGATGTCCCCCCTAAATGATTGTTAGTCCTTTGTTTGAGGTTTTACCTTGTTGGGGACTCATGGGGATTTCCATACATAGTCATTGTCCAATCTTCCAGTTGTAAACCAAGAGCGATACCCAGGGTGAGTCACAGGTTGGGGTCATGAGTGTTGTTACTAGGTGTGAAAAAACTATGAAGCTTCCCATGTACTACTGCTGGGGTGAGGTCATCAATTTGTGGGGGGGTGTGAAGGACAAATTGATGTAATGGGGTGTACCAAGGGGTACAAGGACTGTGTGAGTTTGTGTGTCACCACATGGTGGTTAGTGTGAGCAGGTTAGGTGGTAGAAGGTTCTATTAGGTGTGATTGAGAGATTCATGGGCTTGATTGAGAGATTAGTGGAGTGATCAATGGATTTGGAAATGCTCTCCTTTGGGGCACATTCATTGTATCAATTGCCCTTATAAGGGACTCACTCTTTTGAATAAACATCTCTTTTGTTCCATTTGTTGAATCCTTCATGCTATTCCATCAGATTTTGAATGTCATCTAACTTTGAGGGGTGATTTTGTCACGACGTCTACAATTTTATGTTTTTCACTACTTGCATTGGAATAATATAATAATGGGAATTTTTGTTCATCTTTTCATTGTCTAAGTGAAGGTCTCAATGAATATTGCTCATACATACTTATGAAACACTTATTGTTATTAAATTAAAGTTAGTACAATAGTTGAGCAGGGAAAGTTAGTAGATAGTTGAGAACTTTAGCTGAGAAGGGAAAGTTAGTAGATAGCTGAGAACTTAAACTTATATTGAATGATGGTGCAAGAGACTAAATCCAAACCATCAATTGTAGTTCTATTGCAAAGTAGCAAATAGTGAACATCAGTGCTCTCCTTAAACTTTTCTTAAAAGTGTCCCTCGAATTATTTAGGCCACCTTTTACACTTTTTATTCTAGCGACATCTCTCTCTCTCTCTCTCTCTCTCTCTCTCTCTCTCTCTCTCTCTCTCTCTCTCTCTCTCTCTCTCTCTCTCTCTCTCTCTCTCTCTCTGTTTCCTCCCCCCTTCCCAAATGAGCTCGTCTCTCTCTTTCTCTCTCCCTCCCTTTCCCTCTCTTCCCAAATCGACTCATCCCTCTAAGGGTAGTGCTTGGCAAGTATCTGTACTTGCTTGTTTTGTGCTGCATTCTGGAATCTGCATCGCATTTTTCAGTAATTTTTAGCTTGCCTAATATTACAAGGTCCAACATTTGGACACGTGGTAGCTGAATAAGAGTCCTCTAAGCTCTTATCGCCTTATCACAAGGCTTTTCCTCCAATGTGGGAGCAAGCTCTAGAATCTCCACAAGGCCTTATACTTGCCTTGCCTGGCCTTGTACTTGTCTCTTCTCTAGAGGTGTTTTCCCAGTGCTTTTGGTTTTTTAGAATAGTCTTTTCTTGAGACTATTCTCATTTTAAAAACTTTTTACTAATATAAAATTTGTGGTTTCATTTTAAAAAAAAGTGTGTGTGTGTGTACACACACACACATACACCCACATATAGTATTTTTATTGTTTAAGAGGATTGCACCTTTCTATTGAAAATGATATATCCTTATAGATCAAAATTTAAGAGTTAAATTGAGTCGGTATTATAAGTCCTTTAAGGTCTTTCTAGTAAAATATTTATTGGTTTTTAATTGGAAAGTCATTATTTAAATGACAAGGTCTAAGTTTATATTTACTTTATAATTATCCATATTTGTTATATGTGAATAACAATTTAAATACTATAAAAAATTGTATTTGAATTTTACTCCTTTGTTGTCTTAGCTCATAACTTTGAAATCCATTACTTTGAGAATCCAGTCTTAATATGTAAGCAATCTAGCCTTGGGAGCACTCCGGTCTCTTGACATGGTCTGCAATTCTCTTGACTGAATGCTTAGACAATCAAGTTACGTATGTAAGCAATCTAGCCTTGGAAGGACTGTGGTCTCTTGACATGGTCTGCAATTCCCCTAGCAGAATGCTTAGAGAATAAAGTCGTGCAATGTATAGTATGTAAGCAATCTAGCCTTGGGAGGACTCCGGTCTCTTGACACAGTTTGCAATTCCCGTGGCAGAGTGCTTATAGAATCAAGTTCTGCAATGTATAGTATGTAAGTAATCTAGCCTCGGGAGTAGTCCGATCTCTTGACACGGTCTGCAATTCCCCTGGCAGAATGCTTACAAAATGAAATCATGCAATGTATATTATGTAAGCAATAGAGCTAAAAAATGCCACTTTTGAGTGTAGGAAAATTTTGAATGAAGAAAAAAGAAGGCTATGGTGGGCAACATCAAATTTGTAATGTTGTTAGTCAGAGTTGAAACTTTGAAAGAATCAAGATTTGAATGTATAAATAGGAAAGATATTCAATGCTTTTGTAACAACATAATTGAAGCTCATAGACAAGGAAAGTTTGGTGGAAAATCAGCCTTGTAGGTAGGAGTTTTTTCAAGAGGTGGCACAAAACATGTTATGGTCAAAGTAAGGACACAGGCTTAGTGAGTCTACAAAAACCATATATGAAGTTATTAAGCAATGGGTTGGTCCACATCTACATGACTTCTTGAGTATAAACCTTGGAGGTCCATCTTTGTCTACCACTAGAAGGCAAGGAAGAAAAGCAATTGAATTTATTTGTGGTGAGCACAAATACATACTTGATACTATTGGGAACTCATTGGGAAGATCTACATGGATGCAAAAAAAAGATATGGAGTCATTTTTATAGTTCCAGTTATCATAATGGAAGATGAGACAACCATTAAGCATCGAATAAGGTAGTTTTAGCTCTCTATGCATTCTACTTTTATCTATATCATCAAGATATTTATAATTGCTATGTTTGGAAATCTCAAAAAAATATGAGAAAGCTATTAAACTCTATAATCGTGTTGTGTAGATGGAATGCAAAAGATGACACTCTTATTGGGTTCTGTGGAAAGAAAGGAGAATATCATCAATTCTCATCAAATGACTCCATTGTTGTTGGTGATGGCTCACAAGGATACTGTGACATGAAGTTGGGGGTTATAAACTTCACACACCTCTTCACTTCCTACTGCTTTCGAACTGAGTGAAAAACATATTTATCATTGAGAAAGGGACATTAAAAAGAAGCTTTTATGCCAAGAGATCACACCATACTTTCCTCCCTTATATGAGAATGAAGATGGTAACATCCCAAGTGATGTTGTACTCAAGCATAGGGAGAAGGAAGGATCAGCAGAGGCCATAATCTAAGCAAGCCGGTCTGTACCAAAGAGAAGAGTGATACGTTATTGAAAGAATATCTTGTGGCTCAACATGACATGAACTGATATATATCGAGGAGTTTGAAGGGGCTTATTGGGCCGGATGGGTAGGTTCCGAGGAAACATTGCACCTCCTTCATAGATACCTTTACAATTAGCTCAATACACTCTGCAAACTATCATTAGACACAAAGGCATATAAATTTCAGTAGAGACATGATATCAAAGATTCAAACACATACAAAGATGTCCCTTGAGGTAAGCTTCGTGCTGATATATGTTTTGTAAGAAACAAAGAAGTGGCCAGAAAGTTATGGGCAGTTTACTAGACAGGGGTAAAAACTATCATGAAAATAGACTATTAGACATAGAGACTCATAACTTTTTGTTGTAGTATTTGATTAAAGGTCTAATCATACAGAATCATGCATCTTGAAGAGAGCTTCGTGCTGATATAAGTTTCATCAAAATTGGGCTACCGAACGGAAAGTTATGAGCAAAACACTAACAAGGGGTCAAACTGTCATAAAAATGGCCCTCCACCCATGCTAATTTCACCTGAGCAGGATGCTCCTTCAAGACTCCACCTTCATCAAAGATCCACCACTCATAATTTTGCTTAGAAGAGAGTAAGTAACTCCCTTGGTGGCCCAAGAGATGGATGGACCATGTGTGTGCAATGAGCAGCCGAATAGAAAGAACTTTTAAGGCTTTGAAAGAAAGAAAAGGGAAGAGAGACTCAAGAGAGGGAATACAAAGTGATATTCATTGTCAATAGAGTGAGACTCCATCCAATGCAACTCAAAATACTAAAAACACAAGGGAGAAGAAGAGGTTTCATACATACAAGAGAGAGCAGAAGATCCAAGACTACTCATAGAGAGAGAATGAACTAAAGAGAGATGGACTCAAGAGTCTACATAAGAGAATATCCTACAAGAGGGAGAGAAGGTTCATGGAAGAGGCTCGAGGAGACTAGAACTACAACAACATGAGTCCTAATGGTGGAAGAGATGTTAAACAAGGGAGAAGAGGGCTCCTTTTATAGAGATTTTATCACCCTCCTTCACCCATTTACAATTGTTGCCTATAGATTCCTTTCCCCATCAATCACATAAGCTTGTATGTCACCATCCATGTCCTTTTTGGCTACTCTTGCCATGTGTCCCATCAAAAGATGCTCAAGACTCTTAAAATATTAAGAAATTCAAGAGTCTTCCGACATGGAGCCCATAGGGACCCTCTCTTTTCCATATGTCCACATCCTCCTTATTCCACATAGGAATTCTAGAAGGATTCCTCTTGACTCCACACTCTTGACATGCCTTCCACACCCTTGGCATGAGGCTTCTCTTATATTATTGGAACACAGGGACATGAACCCACCTGTTTATATGACTCACTCTTCCTATTTTCTAAAAACCCCATAATATCCATACACAAATAACTCTCACCCCGTACCAAGGTATTTATCATTCATACACATGGTATTTACAATGATCCATTCCAGTCATCCTCTCAATCCCATACAATATCTTAGAAAATAGAAATTAGTGAGAGCCGCTAGGCTATCACTTGATATTCAAACTCTTATCAAACATAGAGAAAAACATTACCAATGCCAAATTAGAAAAATATCAATTTTTGGCATCATAATACTCAAATATTATAGATGCCTTTCGAAATCATATCATAGGTCATTATGCTAAACTTTTGATTGTTAATCCTCTTCATGATCTTCTTCCATGACTAGATTTGGTTGTGCATTGCACATGCAATCATTTTGATAGTGATTTTGTAAGGAACTAATGGAATTTTTTGGAGACATTGTGAAATGCAAACCTAAAAGATAAAGTTGGACCCATAATTGGACATGCTTCAGATGGAGATAGTAGAAGACAAAAGTTGATTCTTGAAGACTATTTGGAGAAAAGCAAACAACCTTTTGCTATCAATTGGTGTGGATGGAATTTGAGAGCAAAAATTGTAGGAGGAAATGTATGTGGCCTTCATGATCAAGACTTTGTACACTATGGAAAGAAACTTACAAGCCCACTTGATATTCCTACTCCGACAACTAGCAATTGGATGTGTTTGGATCACACTAAATCATGTATCTATTATTTACAATTCTTTTTCAATTGAGGAGCACAAGCTACGAGATGGAGATATTCAAAGGAATGATCAACAAAATTGGGGAGCAACTAAAAGGATTGCAAGTAGACAAGTATAGAAATGTTTGAGAAAACTTTAAAAAAAAAGATGGAAGTATGAAGGGGACTAAGCCCTATTTCATGATTGTTGTTGATTATATTGATATTTTCTTATCACCATATTTGATCTTGAAGGAGCGTGTGGTGGTCACAGCCAAGGTAGTTTTCTTTTTCAGAATTTGAAGACTATGGATTCATCACCATCCAACCTACACCTTGAAGAAAAATCTCATTAGTAAGGGGGCTTATATGGACTGCATACTTTCTTGTCATTTTGTTGTATCGCTCATAAAGATGTTTCAAGATTTTTATCCTAATCTGAAGTGTCCACTAGATCTTACTGATTCTGATGTTGTTGAAATCTATTTTAGTAAATTTGGAGGCATGATTGGGCAAGAAAGAGCATTTGATCTTGGAAATCTTCTATAAAAAGAAGAATGACATCATGAATGGAAAATTGCAGCAAGGCAATTATGCATCCTCTAGTAGACAGGGTGCCTTAAAGATCCACACATTCCAACTCTATCTGCCAAAATAGATCATTATTTTATTTACATATGGTCTCAAAATTGTGAGGGGAAGCATGGGTCCTTCAAAAGTTTGAATTGAAATATAGTAGAAATGGAATAAAGGGTGCTTTTGAGACTGAAAATTTGTCAGATGCATTAATAATTAAGATCTAAATTCAATAAAGAAGCTATAATATTTCATTGTTCTACAAATTTTCCTTTTATATCATATCCATCTAGCATATGGTTTGGAAGTTAGGAAATTCAAAAATTTCTTTAAAAAAGTGATGCAAATACATAAATATGAAAGCATGAAACTTAAAGAGAGTGTAAAGCGGCATAGATTGAGAAAAAGTTACAGATTGAGTGATGGTAAGCTTAATAACTTTGTGCACTTAACATGATTAAGTTGGATGCATTTATGATGAGATGATAAACACTACCTTTTCCTAATAGAAAAAGTGGCATCATATAGGCAACATGATGCTAGTGCATGCATCATATTGAATATAAACACTTGCACTAAATCAACATAATGCTACTACATGCATCATATTTAATATAAAAACTCCCATTAGATCAACATAAGGTTAAAGTTTGGGCCATCTTATTATAAGTTTGTGCCGTTTTATTCATGGTTCAATTCAAGTTACTTCATGCAAATCTCTAGTGGCTAGTGATGGTTTGGGAGCATGCAAGGGAAATAAAATTGGATGATGTGGAGTAAATACATGAGATTTTGGGAATTGAAAAGATCAAAAGTTGAAAATGTGTTCTATTAGGTACTAATATGGGTGTAAAGCATGCATCTTCGTGACATACAAATTAAAGGGTTTTATTCAATTATAAAATACAATTTCTCATAAGTAGCGTCTATTTCAACTTACACTAAAATGTACAAGAGTTGGGCAAAAAATATAGGCTTCTCAAATTTCAAATTTGTTGAAGGGATATAATTATTGATCAAAAAATTCACATTAGGGGTATATAAAATAGATAAAGTGTGGTTACAGAGGGGTTTTTTGAATACCTTTTGAACGCACATTGTATAGCTGACTTATGTAAGGTGGACCCCCCGAGGGTCACTCTAGCAATGACTTCCACGCTCAGGCTGTCTCTCCTTTTCTTGTGTTCTATTTAAGCTCATATACTTCTCAGATCGGAATGATTGTGCATTTCTTCTACTCTTGTTGCATGTTCATTCACAATGTAGAACACTTGAATAACATTAATTGAAAGAAATGGAATCTTGGGGATCAACACATTGTACTAAAAAATGGAGCAAATAACTAAAAAAAGGAGTGCAAATATAATTCAAGATACCAAAATGTATAGGAGAGATGAACACAAGACTCTATCTTCTTGATATTACTCTGAACAACAACTGATCTTTGGTTGAGCAAAAAAAGGCTAATACATCAGTAAGACTGAGACTGCAGATCGATAATAGCCAACTGTTGCAGGAATCATTCTAGAGACAAAAGTCCAGAGAGTGTTCTTGGAGGCAATTATCACCATTTTTCAGTTACAAGATAGTATATTCAAATTTTCTATTCCTTCACCTAGAGGTAGTGGCTTAGTGGGGTGGTGGAGTTACCCCTCATCACCTGGCACTCCCCAGTGTGGATAATCTTTTTGGACAAAAAGATGTACACTTGCACCCTTATCTTAGTGGAAATATTCTTTGGTGTACTAGAAATTTATGGTTTGGCTACATTTGATATCAAAACTCTCCTTGGCATGCCAAAGAGGGCTCATCCCAAGTGGGTACCATTTCCTAATTTGCAAGTTTTCTCATCTGCCATATTAGATTCACTTGTTGTGTCAGTGATGGCAGTTGGGTCCTTTCCACTACTGTGTTCCTCCTTAGCTTCAGAACCTGGCTCTGTGCATTCTTTCTGCAAGTTATACCTCTGATGCAGCATCTATTATAATGTTGACCTTAGAGTTGAGAAACTCTATTTGTGGGGTATGTACAATTTCAAGTTCATCCATTGGGGTATCCTGCTATGGTGTCTTCTTTAGTTTAGCTTGCATGTTCTCCATTTCTTGGGCCATGTCTTCATAAGCATATGTTGCTAAGGCAAATGCCTCATATGGCCTTCTGGCACTCACCAATAATCTATTCTTCACGTTAGCCCATAGGGCTTGAGATGTTTCTATCAGTTGATTTTTAGGTCGGCCATTTCAACAAAAGACATGAATACCCCAATTGGGAATTTGGTGCAGCTGTCTACTCTGTGGCAGTGTCAGATTGCTATGCACACATAAACACTGTGGTGAGGATGGCCATAGACAAGGTCCACAATGTGATCAATGGTGTAAACATAGAGAGGAAATATGCATCACAATCATCCAATACAATGGAAGAGGAAACCCAAATCCTCTGCAACAACCACCCTAGCAGGTGTGAATATGGTGAGTCTACAGACAATCATTGAAGAGTCCAATGAGAGTCTACATCAGCAGATTGTTTAGACTGAGAAAACAGTCCACATTACTACATAGAGAAGATTATTCCCTGGAGTACAATTTTATTACATAACATGCAAAAAAAAAGCTGGGATAAATGAACCTCATAAAGCTCTAGAAGAAATGGTAGTAGCAAGGTGAAAGGGAGAAAAACCTCTAGCAGGACTAGGAGAAATCAGAAATACTACTAGCCCAATCAGCATTAGTGTATCCATGCAACTGTATCTGAACCCCAGCCTCATAAAATAGTCCATACTGCAATGTGGACTTCACATACCTCAGTATGCATCTAGCCGCATCCAAATGCAGTTGCCTTGGAGCCTGCATAAACTGACTTACCAACCCAACATCGTCAAATCTGGCCTGGTAATAGTCATATAAATCAAACTTCCTACTATGTGTCTATACATAGTAGGGTCTTCCAGAAGCTCACTTCCATCTGCGCTCAACTTCACATTCTACTCCAAAGGAATTGAAATAGGCTTACAGCCTGTCATCCCATATTTGGACAACATGTCCAATCCATACTACCTCTGCAAGAGCCATCTCCCACTTGTGGATCTAATCACCTCAATGCCCAAGAAGTAACGTAGCTCTCCCAAATCCTTCATCTCAAACTTCTGCTTCAATAGCATTTTCACATGAAGGATATCTTCATCACTATCACCTGTGATGATCAAATCATCAACATAAATGACAAGCAGCATAATGCCTTTCTCTATTTTTCTCACATAAAGTGATAAATCTGCCTTGGAAATTTAAAAGCCAATAGTGACAAGATATTGTCCTATCTTGTCAGACCATGCTCTGGGTGCTTGCTTCAAGCCATACAAGGCTTTCTTCAACCTGCAAACAAACTCATGATGAACAGTATGAACATAACTTGGTGGCTGCTCCATATATACCTCTTCTTGCAAATCACCATGCAAGAAAGCATTCTTAACATGCATTTAATGTAAAGACCATCCCTTTGATGTAGCCATAGCAATGACTGCTCTTACAATTGCCATCCTTGCAACCAGACTGAATGTTTATTCATAATCAATGCCATATGTCTATCCATACCCCTTGACAACTAATCTTACCTTGTATCTGTTCACAGAACCATCTGCATTGTGCTTCACCTTATAAACCCACTTGCAGCCAATTGCATTCTTGTCTTTAGTCAAAGGCACCAATTCCCATGTAGCATTTGCTTCCAAGGCATCCATTTCTTCATCCATGGCTTTCTCCCATTTTTCTTTTCCCATGGCTTGTTCAAAAGAAGTGGGTTCTGATTCATGTATCACTTTGACCATATAGGCAAAGTGAATGGGTGTAAATCCATCATATTTCAGCCTATCCACAAGATACCTAGCTCTGGTAGACCTACACAAAATAGGCTCACTACTAGGTGCTCTCAAAACATCCCTTGTCTTCCTTACTCCAGGTGTAACAATAGAAGGAATACCCAACTCATCATCAAGGCTCTGTTTTGTTGAGCCACTGGATTCACCATCCACATAAGAGTGACTTGCATTCGCATCAACCATGGGCTGATCTACTTTCTCTTTTCCTTTTCGTGATACTTGCATACCACTATCTACATTGCTTTGAGAAGATCCTCCTAATCTCAATCTTCCTGTCCATGGCGAAGTATGTGAACCACTGCTAGAGGATGCTATAGGTCCACTAATATTTTGTGATTGCTGTTATGAATTCTATGCCGCATTACCATTTTGTGCATCTACATCATCAATCACATTTACTGGTTTATACCAGCTGCTCATCTCATGAAAAACAACATCTCTACTCACTGTAAACTTACGAGTAAAGGGTTATAGCATCTATACCCTTTCTACTGCAAAGAATAACCAATAAAGATGCACTTCTTAGCTTTGGGATCCAACTTGGATCTCAACTCATCTAGCACATGAACATAGGCAATGCAACCAAAATTTTTCAAATGAGAAATATATGGTTTCCTACCACTGGCATCATGCCATGTATTGCTACAGTGGGAGTCCTGTTCATTATGTAGACTACTGTAGCAACTGCTTCAGCCCAATAATAATCTGGCAGGTCTTTTTCGTTGAGCATGGCACGAGATACCTCTCCAATATGCCTGTTTTTCCTTTCTACAAGTCCACTTTGCTGTGGGGTATGACTGCATGAATATTGCTGCTTTATGCCATGCTCCTGTAGGAAACTTCCAACTCATTTGAGAGGTACTCTCCCCCTCCATCTGACCTTAGGCATTTTATTTGTAGGCGTGTTTCTTTTTCAACCATAGCTTTAAAATCTTTGAAATGCCCAAACACTTCACTTTTCTTTTTCATAAAATACACCGAAACTTTTCTGCTGTAGTCATCAATAAAACTAACAAAATAATGACAGCCTCCAATAGATGCAGCTTTAATAGTCCACACATTAGAGTGGATTAATTCCAATGACCTCTTACTCTCTTGAACATGTCTAGGAAATGGTTTCCTTGCCTGTTTTCCAGATTGGCAGGCTTCACATACCTTACGCATTTCTGCAACCTTGAACTTAGGCAATCCTGCAACAATATTTTGGGCTTGCATTAATTTAAGTCGATGTACATTAACATGACCAATGCATTTATGCCAGATATCAATATTTGCAACTACACTAGTCCCATGTGCAAACATTGTTGCACTCAATTCAGGCATGTCCACATCCAACCTAAACATCCTGCCCTTCTCCTTCTCTTTTGCTATCAAGCGACCTTTATTTTTCATATCCTCAACAAAGCATCCATGAGGATTAAATCTGACCTGCAAGTCCTGCTCAACCATTTGACCAACAGAAACTAGGTTCTTGGTGATATTTGGGACATGAAATACATCAGATAGGTATTTTCTTTTTCCATCCTGTATAGACAAAGGAATTTTACCAATCTACTTAATAGGATGTGCAGTATCATCACCAGTCTCCACAAATCTTGGTTTTTCCATTTTCCTTGCATCCTGCATCCATTCTGCATGACCTGTCATGTGGTTTGACACACCTGAGTCAACATACCACACATCATTGCTTTCTTATGCACTTGTCATAGAATTGGTCATGTGTTGCACCATTAACAGATGCTCATTTTTGTCATCACCCTGTCTATTGGAGGATGCATAATTGCCTTGCTGCAATTTTCCAGTCATGATGTCGTTTTGCTTTTTATAGCAATCTTTAACCATATGACCCATTTTACCACAGTAGTAGCATTCAACATTATTGTTTGCATTTTGGCCTCTCTGCCATCCACCATGACCTCTTTGGCTCCCCCTACCTCTAAAGTTACTAGATCCTCCTCCAAAGGATTGGTTTTCTTGAATTTGCTGCATATTCTGATTTTTGCCATGGCCTCCAAATCGGCCTGCTCTACCTCTGCCTCTACCTCTTCTGGCATTTGAGTAGAAGACAGCTTCTTTTGAAGTTCATCTTGAAGAAGATGCACCACCATTTCTCTGCTCTTCAAAAATTAGAAGAGCAATCGACTCCTCAAAATTAGGAAAATTCTCATGGACGGCAATGGATGTCCAAAATTGTGCATAATCCTTTCCTAGACCATTCAAGGTCACAGAGACTAAATCATCATCTTCCACTGGCAACCCAATAAAAGCAAGTGCATCTGTAATTTTCTTTACCTTCATGTGGTAGTCATTGATGCTCATATTTTCTCTCTGCACATTATGCAACTCCTGCTTGAGATGCATTTTCCTGGCTTGCGTATTTGTGCTATACATTTTTGTCAAAGTATCCCATGCCTCCTTCGGCGTGCTTGCATTCTGAATATGCAGAATCATAGAATCTCAAATACTGATAGACAGCTAGTACATAACTTTTTTGGCTCTCTCATGCTAGCCTTTAAATGCCTACAACTCCTATTGATTGGGAACATTAGGAATAACTGGTTCTTGTTTAGCTCTAGTAATGAACTCCCAATAGCCTTTTCCCTTAAGGAAATTCGTCATTCTAAACTTCCATGCTTGGAAGTTGTTCTTGTCAAGATTTTTAGTGACAATCTATGAAAGAGCATTAAACACCATTATAGAACACTGCAAAATATTCTGTCACTGCAAAAAAACACAACTTCTACCTCACAAGGGCAAATCTGCAAAACTGACGAGAGTGGTATTTGACAACACAGTCACTTCCTAGTGACGATTATGAATCAACAGGCAATAAGAATAATTCTCTGTGCACATGCATACGATGTAATTTCTGCGATAACTTTTCACTGACCTACAGAACAGTGGTCGCACAGCAAAAACAAGGTACTTTCCTAAGTGCCTGCGGAAAACTTCCGCCACCAAAACGGGCCCTGCAATGGACTCGAATCAAAAAAATGATTTCACTAAGGGATTTGCCCATGTCTGTAGCATACACTGCCCTCTCGCCACACCGCGAAGGGCGTCCCAATCTGAGACAGTGCACTCTTGCACTTTCCGGCTGTGCTACCTGCAAAGATTTGCTCTCAAACTCTAAAAAAAAGGAAAGCAACACTGATCCTCTTACTAGGACACCGCGAACTTGGTTTGCTTTCTTGAGCTCCTTACCACGAACCGAGCTCTGATACCATGTGAAGAGAGTGGGAGAGAAGGAAGGAGTCTCACTTGCGGCTTTCTCACATACACAATGCGGGAATATACACAAAGGTGGAGGCTGAAAACAGTTTTCCTCTTCTTAGTTGTGAAAGCCAAAAGAACTCTAAGTACAAAAGAATAGGTGAACCCTATATGTGCATCTCAAACCAAACTCAGCTAACTAAGGTGGCATACTAACTAAGCCACTAGCTAGAGTACATAAAGATAGCTGTCATCCAGCTATTATTCATGGGCGGTATACCAACCGCATCTGTAGCTAACAAGTCAGTGACATAAATGCACAACGGTCACCCTGGCATATCACAAGTGGAGCTTGATATCGCAACATATATTCCCCCATTGTGTATGTGAGAAAGCTACAAGTGAGACTCATTCCTTCTCTCCCATTTTTTCGAGTTTCAAAGCAAATCTCTATAGGTAGCACAGCCAGAAAGTGCAAGAGTACACTGTCTCAGATTGGGACGCCCTTCCCAGTGTGGCAAGAGGGTAGTATATGCTATGGGCATGGGCAAAGCCCTCGATGAAATTATTTTTTTGATTCGAGGCCATTTCGGGGCCTGTTTTGGTGGTGGAAGTTTTTTACAGGCACTCAGGAAAGTGCCCTGTTTTGCTGTACGACCACTGTTCTGCAACTCAGTGAAAAGTTATCGCAAAAATTACATCGTATGCCTGTGCGCAGAGATATTGGGAGTGACAGAATCATTCTTATTACCTATTGATGCATAATCGTCACTAGGAAGTGACTGTGTGGTTAAACATATGTGGTTAAACACCACTTTCGTCAGTTTTGTAGATTTGCCCTTGTGAGGCAGAATTGTATTTTTTTTTTGCAGTGACAGAATATTTTGCAGTGTTCTGTAATGGCATCTGATGCTCTTTCATAGATTGTCACTGAAAAGCTTGACAAGAAGAACTTCCAAGCATGGAAGTTTAGAATGACGAATTTCCTTAAGAGAAAAGGCTATTGCGAGTTCATTATGCATCCTCCGGTAGACAAGGTGATGACAAAAATGAGCATCTGTTTATGGTGTAGCACATGACCAATTCTGTGACAAGTGCAGAAGAAAGCAATGATGTGTGGTATGTTGACTCAGGTGCATCAAACCACATGACAGGTCATGCAGAATGGATGCAGGATGCAAGGAAAATGGAAAAACTAAGATTTGTGGAGACTAGTGATGATACTGTGAAAAATTTCTCTTTGATCAAATTTGTTCACGCTTTGGTTTTCCTTTGGAAATTCTCACTGATGGAGGAACCTCTTTTAGAAATGAATGTCCCGAATATCACCAAGAACCTGGTTTCTATTGGTCAAATGGTTGAGCAGGGCTTGCAGGTCAGATTTAATCCTCATGGATGCTTTATTGAGGATATGAAAAATAAAGGTCGCTTGATAGCAAAGGGGAAGAAGAAGGGTAAGATGTTTAGGTTGGATGCGGACATGCCTAAATTGAGTGTAGCAATGTTTGCACATGGGACCGATGTAGTTGTAGATATTGATATCTGGCATAAACGCATTGGTCATGTTAATTTACAGTGACTTAAATTAATGCAGGCCCAAAATATTGTTGTAGGATTGCCTAAGTTCAAGGTTGCAAAAATGCATAAGGTATGTGAAGCCTGTCAATTTGGAAAACAGGCAAGAAAACCATTTCCTAGACATGTTCAAGAGAATAAGAGGCCATTGGAATTAATCCACTCTGATGTGTGGACTACTAAAGTTGCATCTATTAGAGGATGTCATTATTTTGTCACTTTTATTGATGACTATAGCGGAAAAGTTTCGGTGTATTTTATGAAAAAGAAAAGTGAAGTGTTTGGGCATTTCAAAGCTTTTAAAGCTATGGTTGAAAAAGAAACACGCCTACAAATAAAATGCCTAAGGTCAGATGAAGGGGGAGAGTACCTCTCAAATGAGTTTGGAAGTTTCCTGCAGGAGCATGGCATAAAGCAACAATATTCATGCACTCATACCCCACAGCAAAATGGACTTATAGAAAGGAAAAACAAGCATATTGGAGAGGTATCTCATGCCATGCTCAACGAAAAAGACCTGCCAGATTATTATTGGGCCGAAGCAGTTGCTACAACAGTAACAAGACTCCCACTACAGCAATACAAGGCATGACGCCAAAGGAGAGGTATACTGGTAGGAAACCAGATATTTCTCATTTGAAAGTTTTTGGTTGCATTGCCTATGTTCATGTGCCAGATGAGTTGAGATCCAAGTTGGACCCGAAAGCTGAGAAGTGCATCTTTATTGGTTATTCTCTGCAGTAGAAAGGGTATAGATGCTATGACCCTTCTACTCGTAAGTTTATAGTGAGCAGAGAAGTTGTTTTTTATGAGATGAGCAACTGGTATAAACCAGTAAATGTGATTGATGATGTAGATGCACAAAATGGTAATGTTGCACAGAATTCACAGCAGCAATCACAAAATATTAGTGGACCTGTAGTGTCCTCTAGCAGCGGTTCACATACTTCGCCATGGACAAGCGGATTGAGATCAGGAGGATCTCCTCAAAGAAATGCAGATAATGGTATGCAAGTATCACGAAAAGGAAAAGAGAAAGTAGATCAGCCCATGCTTGATGTGAATGCAAGTCACTCTTGTGTGGATGGTGAATCTAATGGCTCAGAACAGAGCCTTGATGATGAGTTGGGTATTCCTTCTGTTGTTACACCTGGAGTAAGGAAGACAAGGGATGTTTTGAGAGCACCTAGTAGTGAGCCTATTTTGCGCAGGTCTACCAGAGCTAGGTATCCTATGGATAGGCCTAAATATAATGGATTTACAGCCATTCACTATGCCTATATGGTCAAAGTGATACATGAACCAGAACCCACTTCTTTTGAGCAAGCCATGGGAAAACAAAAATGGGAGAAAGCCATGGATGAAGAAATGGATGCCTTGGAAGAAATGCTACATGGGAATTGGTGCCTTTGCCTAAAGACAAGAATGCAATTGGCTGCAAGTGGGTTTATAAGGTGAAGCACAATGCAGATGGTTCTATCAATAGATACAAGGCAAGATTAGTTGTCAAGGGGTATGCACAGACATATGGCATTGATTATGAAGAAACTTTCAGTCCGGTTGCAAGGATGGCAACCGTAAGAGCAGTCATTGCTATGGCTGCATCAAAGGGATGGTCTTTCCATCAGATGGATGTAAAGAATGCTTTCTTGCATGGTGATTTGCAAGAAGAGTTCTATATGGAGCAGCCACCAGGTTATGTTCATGCTGTTCATCCTGAGTTTGTTTGCAGGTTGAAGAAAGCCTTGTATGGCTTGAAGCAAGCACCTAGAGCATGGTCTAACAAGATAGGACATTATCTTGTTACTATTGGCTTTCAGATTTCCACGACAAATTTCTCACTTTATGTGAGAAAAACAGAGAAAGGCATTATGCTGCTTGTCATTTATGTTGACGATTTGATCATCACAGGTGATAGTGATGAAGATATCCTTCATGTGAAAGCTCCGACAAGCACATGAAAAAAGTTTACAGAAGAACAATTGCTGATCACCCACAGGATTGGGATCAACATTTAAATGCAGTGCTTTGGGCACTCAGGACACCACACAAGGTGGCCACAGGGTTAACACCTTTCAAGCTAGTGTATGGTTGTGAAGAAGTGGTACCCATGGAGTTTGTTGAAGTAGGCAGTCTCAGAGTAGAAATTGACAAAAAACTTTCACCAGAAGACTCCATCAATGCTAGGTTGGAGCAACTTTTACAATTCGATGAAGATATATTGGCTAGCTCTCATACATCTGACATTATTCAGAGAAGAAGAGCAGCCTCGATCAATAGAAATATTAAATTCAAGCTTTTTAAAAAAGGAGACTTAGTGTTGATGTTCAACACTAAACTAGGCAAAATGCTGGGTAAATTAAAATTAAGGTATGATGGTCCATTCAGAGTGATTGATACCTATGAGGAAGGAACATTTTTATTGGCAGACCTACATGGCATCTCCTTTGAAAAGTTAGTCAATGGTTTTTGACTAAAGCCTTGCATTGGCCCTGATCCTACATAGGCAAAGATTAACACAATCTCACTGTAGGATCCGTTTGAGTTACACAGTTATTCGGTCTTTGTTTCAATCTATCTGCTCACTAATAGGGTATCATGTAGCTTTCCAATGAAGCCCTCAAAGATAAATACAGGACAGTTGTTTGATAGCTCTTAGAACGATCCTAGCCAGCAATCACATGAACAGCAACTACAAGTACAGTCCGAGCCAGATAGTTTTGCCAACAATGCAGCAGAGATATGGTTGCACTTTGAATATAGTTTAGTTATACTCAAATTACCCTACAATATAGTTTAGTTATACTCAAATTACCCTACAATAAACAAAAGTGATATGCAGCAGAGATATGGTTGCACTTTGAATATAGTTTAGTTATACTCAAATTACCCTACAATAAACAAAAGTGACGTTGCAGGTGAGAAGATCCAGCCACAAGATCAAGACATGACGATCTATGCTCCAACGATCTTTCGACATGTTTCTGACCGAAGTCCGACAAAACCAATAGAGTTTGTGAGGACAATGTTTCAGTCATTGGGCAAATTAATGTATCCATACAATCATTAGATCATCAATTTTCTAATGATCCTCATTTCCAAGGTAAGATTGCTTTAATCAAGCAACTATATAAAGACTATAAAGGCAAACAGTTGCACAAAGGAACAAGTGAATGTGCAACATGGTCACAATGTCGTATCCACATCAATGTTACCCCAAGTGCCTTCCATCAAATTGTTGCACTGCATGCAAATTATTTTCTTTTCGCCATGGTTTTGACAAGGACCACACTACACCAATCTGACTCGTTCCACTGCACATGCATCGCACGTGTCTTTTTTGCCTTTTTGGGATCCGACCAAGGTGCCTTGTTCACATGTTCAGTCCTGCATCCGATCCACCCACCCCAGCAGTCGACATCCGTCTGACCATTGTCTCCACCCCCTATCCAACTCTACAGTTCGACTATGATTCTCCATAAGCATTGCAGTAAAGTCCAACTATGCTTTGCCTATCCAACCTCACTCCGCCCTCTCTCTGCCAATTCACAGAACACACTACTTTAGCCGTACCGACCCGACAGCACCCATATTTACATAGCTTCAATGGTGCAAAAATTGACAAGGTAGCTCACACAAATGACATCCTCACCACGAGGAGGAGCATCATCACTGACCCAAGCCTTACCGACCCCATGATGCACACTCATATAAACAAGGAAGGATGGGAGGTGGATTATACACACACCCAAGCACTACTTCATTCTACCAGTCTGGCACATGTGACACCCAGTAAATCTCCAGACAAGCCAGTGAACGATAGCTTCCACACACAAGCTTCCCTTCAAATGGCTCCCAAACACAGTTTGCGCCTTACAACTCCCTTGCCTTTTGAAACACTAGATTCATCACTCGAGCTCCTTCACCGAGCTTCTTTGCTAGACGACAAGATGGGTAGAAGCAAAAAGTCCCTTACTCTAGCCAGAAAGAGCCCCCGCACAAGCCCACCAGATGGGGAGAAGGCAATTCTCATCACAGAGAATGAACCGAGTCCAATGATGAACCCCCCAGCCACCACTAAAGAAGCAGATTGTCACCGCCTGTTTCACAAGCTTCAAAGTTTTTCTTGACCTCAGCAAAAACCAGAAATGATTAAAGAAGATAGGCCTACTTCAGTATGCAAGTCTACCATGGACATCCTGGAAGGTCCCGCAGGATCCTCTCGCACAATATTAAGCGTTCCAAAAATCGGGAGGTATGTTGAGCAACAATTTCATGGTGACGTTAGAGATTATCTCTGAGGTCTTTCAATTACCTTTGATTAGGGAGGAAGTTGCCTACAAGAAAGATGTAGATAGTGACATGCCTAAAGAATTTGGACCACCTGAAACAGAGAAGAAATTTTATTTCTTTATGAGTAATGTACAAGATACAGGCCACCGCCAACAATTGGTATGGTACTTAGAGAGAATGCAGCTTTTGGTGAAACCCAACACAATGAGCTGAGATTCATATGCAGTACTTCGTGCAGCAGAAAAGGGCGCACGAATCAGTTGGGCTCACCTCTTGCATACACGTCTCGTGGGGGAGATAGCAAAGAAAGATTTGACTACATCGAATGCACATTCAAAAATTGCACCGTCATCACAGCTTTATTCGAATTTGCAACACAAAATAAGGAAGAAGTGCCAAGCATCATAATACAGTACAGAGAAGATAGAAAAAAGCACATGCATAATAGAACAGAGCAAGACAGCAAAGAATCCGACAAATTAAAGGCTGCCATAGTGCAAGATTTGCGAGTGGCTCAATATTCGAAGGATGAGGCTTTACAAGCAGTATACAGTAAGTCATTGGTGAAAACACTCTGGGACATGCCACTGGCAAAGGAAGAGATGCCCTCTCAGGAAACACCACCAAAATCCGCCAAAAAAATCAAGCTCAATCAACGAGCTAAAGCATAGATGCCAAAGGAAACATGGCTCAAGCCCGAGGACGACATGGCTCGTTTATTCCTCAACCTACCTCCCAAGTCCCAATTTGAGAATTTGTCTCTAATCTGTAAGCCTGACTTGCTGGAAACTACTAGGAAGGACACAACGACAGTCGCACCACACACAGAGGTATCAAGCATGCAAGCTAGTAATGCCCTACTCATATTCCAACAATATATTGCCCAACAATAAAGAGAACAAGCTACACTGTAGCAACAAGTCAAACAGCTCCAGAAAGAAAAGGAGGCAACACATGTTGAGATATCGAGCTCCACTCGCGATATGCCAGGGTGACCGTTGTGCATTTATGTCACCGACTTGTTAAGCTGCAGACGTGGTTGGTACACCGCCCACGAATAATAGCTGGATGACAGCTATCCTTATCTACTCTAGTTCGTGGCTCAGTTAGTATGCTACCTTAGTTAGTTGAGTTTGGTTTGAGACCCACATATAGGGTTCTTGTATTTCTTTGTACGAGAGTTCTTTTGGCTTTCACAACTAAGAAGAGGAAAACTGTTTTCAACCTCCACCTTTGTGTGTATTCCCCCATTGTGTATGTGAGAAAGCCGCAAGTGAGACTCCTTCCCTCTCTCCCACTATCTTCACATGGTATCAGAGCCTTGTTCGTGGTAAGGAGCTCAAGAAAGCAAACCAAGTTCGTAGTGTCCTGGTAAGAGGACCAGTGTTGCTTTCCTATTTCGAGTTTGGGAGCAAATCTCTACAGGTAGCACAGCCAGAAGTGCAAGAGTGCATTGTCTCAGATTGAGACGCCCTTCACGGTGTGGCGAGAGGGTAGTATATGCTGCGGGAGTGGGCAAAGTCCTCAGTGACTTTATTTTTCTGATTCGAGGCCATTTCGGGGCCCGTTTTGAAGGCGGAATTTCTTCGCAGGCACTCAGAAAAAGGCCCTGTTTTTGCTGTGCGACCACTGCTCGGCTAGTCGGTGAAAAGTTGCCGCAGAAATTGCATCGTATGCTTGTGTGCAGAGATTTTGGGAGTTGCCGAATCATGCTTGTTTCCTGTTGATGCAAAATCGTCACTAGGAAGTGACTGTGTGGTCAAATACCACTTTCGTCAGTTTTGCAGATCTGCCCATGTGAGGCAAACGCTGTGTTTTTTGCAGTGACAGAATATTTTGCAGTGTTCTATAATGGCATCTGATTCTCTTTCACAGATTGTCACTGAAAAGCTTAACAAGAACAACTTCCAGGCATGGAAGTTTAGAATGATGAATTTCCTTATGGGAAAAGGCTTTTGGGAGTTCATTACAGAAAATGAAGAAGAACCAGTTCTTCCTAATGTTCCCAATCAACAGGAAATGCAGGCATTTAAAGGATGGCATGAGAGAGCCAGAAAAGTTATGTACTGGCTGTCTATCAGCATTTCGGATTCTATGATTGTGCATATTCAGGCTGCAAGTACGCCAAAGGAGGCATGGGATACTTTGGGAAAAATGTACAGCACAAATACGCAAGCCAGGAAAATGCAGCTCAAACAAGAGTTGCATAATGTGCAGAGAGAAAATTTGACCATCAATGACTACCACATGAAGGTGAAGAAAATTGCAGATGCACTTGCTTCCATTGGATCGCCAGTGGAAGATGATGATCTAGTTTCTGTGACCTTGAATGGTCTAGGAAAGGATTATGCACAGTTCCGGACATCCATTGCCGTCCGTGAAAAATTTCCTGATTTTGAAGAGTTGTTTGCTCTTCTAATTTCTGAAGAGCAGAGAAATGGGGGTGCATCTTCTTCAGGAGGAACTTCAAAAGAAACTATCTTCTACTCAAATGCTGGAAGAGGTAGAGGCAAAGGTAGAGGAGGCCGATCTGGAGGCCGTGGTAGAAATCAAAATATGCAGCAAACTCAAGAAAACCAGTCCTATGGAGGAGGACGTGGTAACTCTAGAGGCAGGGGGAGCCAAAGAGGCCGTGGTGGATGGCAAAGAGGCCAAAATGCAAATAGTATTGTTGAATGCTACTACTGTGGAAAAATGGGACATATGGCTAAAGACTGCTACAAAAAGCAGAATGACATTATGAATGGAAAATTGCAGCAAGGCAACTATGCATCTTCTAGTAGACAGGGTGATGACAGAAATGAGCATCTATTTATGGCGCAGCACATGACCAATTCTGTGACAAGTGCAGAAGAACGAAATGATGTGTGGTATGTTGACTCAGGTGCATCAAACCACATGACAGGTCATGCAGAGTGGATACAGGATGCAAGGAAAATGGAAAAACCAGGATTTGTGGAGACTGGTGATGATACTGCACATCCTATTGTGCAGATTGGTAAAATTCCTTTGTCTATGCAGGATGGGAAAAAGAAATACCTGTCTGATGTATTTCATGTCCCAAACATCACCAAGAACCTGGTTTCTATTGGTCAAATGGTTAAGCAGGGCTTGTAGGTCAGATTTAATCCTCATGGATGCTTTGTTGAGGATATGAAAAATAACGGTCGCTTGATAGCAAAAGGAAAGAAAAAGGGCAAGATGTTTACGTTGGATGCTGACATGCCTGAATTGAGTGCAGCAATGTTTGCACATAGGACCGGTGTAGTTGCAGATATTGATATCTCGCATAAACGCATTGGTCATGTTAATATACAGCGACTTAAATCAATGCAAGCCCAAAATATTGTTGCAGGATTGCCTAAATTCAAGGTTGCAGAAATGCATAAGGTTTGTGAAGCCTGTCAATTTGGAAAACAGGCAAGGAAAACATTTCCTAGGCATGTTCAAGAGAGTAAAAAGCCATTGGAATTAATCCACTCTGATGTGTGGACTACTAAAGCTGCATCTATTGGAGGCTGTCACTATTTTGTCACATTTATTGATGACTTTAGCAGAAAACTTTGGGTGTATTTTTCGAAAAAGAAAAGTGAAGTGTTTGGGCACTTCAAAGCTTTTAAAGCTATGGTTGAAAAAGAAACAGGCTTGCAAATAAAATGCCTAAGGTCAGATGGAGGGGGAGAGTACCTCTCAAATGAGTTTGCAAGGTTCCTGCAGGAGCATGGCATAAAGCAACAATATTCATGCAGTCATACCCCACAGCAAAATGGACTTGCAGAAAGGAAAAACAGGCATATTGGAGAGGTATCTTGGGCCATGCTAAATGAAAAAGATCTACCAGATTATTACTGGGCTGAAGCAGTTGCTACAGCAATTTACATAATGAACAGGACTCCCACTGCAGCAATACATGGCATGACGCCAGAGGAGATGTACACTGGTAGGAAACCAGACATTTCTCATTTGAAAATTTTTGGTTGCATTGCCTATGTTCATGTGCCAGATGAGTTGAGATCCAAGTTGGATCCAAAAGCTGAGAAGTGCGTCTTCATTGGTTATTCTCTGCAGCAGAAATGGTATAGATGCTATAACCCTTCTACTCGTAAGTTTACAGTGAGCAGAGATGTTTTTTATGAGATGAGCAGCTAGTATAAACCAGTAAATGTGATGATTGATGTGGATGCACAAAATGGTAATGCTGCACAATGCAACAGTCACAAAATATCAGTGGACCTGCAGTGTCTTCTAGCAATGGTTCACATACTTCGCCATGGACAGGCAGATTGAGATCAGGAGAATCTCCTCAAAGCAATGCAGATAGTGGTACGCAGGTATCACGAAAAGGAAAAGAGAAGGTAGATCAGCCCATGTTTGATGTGAATGCAGGTCACTCTTATGTGGATGGTGAATCCAGTGGCTCAGAACAGAGCATTGATGATGAGTTGGGCATTCCTTCTATTGTTACACCTGGAGTAAGGAAGACCAGGGATGTTTTGAGAGCACCTGGAAGTGAGCCTATTTTGCGCAGGTCTACCAGGGTTAGGTATCCTATGGATAGGCTGAAATATGATGGATTTACAGCCATTCACTATGCCTATATGGTCAAGTGATACATGAACCAGAACCCACTTCTTTTGAGCAAGCCATGGGAAATGAAAAATGGGAGAAAGCCATGGATGAAGAAATGGATGCCTTGGAAGCCAATGCTACATGGGAATTGGTGCCTTTGCCTAAAAACAAGAATGCAATTGGCTGTAAGTGGGTTTATAAGATCAAGCACAATGCAGATGGTTCTGTGAACAGATACAAGGCAAGATTAGTTGTCAAGGGGTATGCACAGACATACGGCATTGATTATGAAGAAACATTCAGTCCGGTTGCAAGGATGGCAACTGTAAGAGCAGTCATTGCTATGGCTGCATCAAAGGGATGGTCTTTACACCAAATGGATGTAAAGAATGCCTTCTTGCATGGTGATTTGCAAGAAGAGGTCTTTATGGAGCAGCCAGCAGGTTATGTTCATGCTATTCATCTTGAGTTTGTTTGCAGGTTGAAGAAAGCCTTGTGTGGCTTGAAGCAAGCACCTAGAGCATGGTTTGACAAGATAGGACAGTATCTTGTCACTATTGGCTTTCAGATTTCCAAGGCAGATTTCTCACTCTATGTGAGAAAAACAGAGAAAGGGATTATGCTGCTTGTCATTTATGTTGATGATTTGATCATCACAGGTGATAGTGATGAAGATATCCTTCATGTGAAAATGCTATTGAAGTAGAAGTTTGAGATGAAGGATTTGGGAGAGCTGCGTTATTTCTTAGGCATTGAGGTGATTAGATCACCAAGTGGGATACAGCTCTTGCAGAGGCAGTATGGATTGGACATGCTGTCCAAATATGGGATGACAGGCTGTAAGCCTATTATTTCAGTTCCTTTGGAGCAGAATGTGAAGCTGAGCAAGGATGCAGGTGAGCTTCTGGAAGACCCTACTATGTACAGACGCATAGTAGGAAGTTTGATTTATATGACTATTACCAGGCCAGATTTAAGCTATGCTGTTGGATTGGTAAGTCAGTTTATGCAGGCTCCAAGGAAACCGCATTTGGATGCGGCTAGAGGCATACTCAGGTATGTGAAGTCCACATTGCAGTATGGACTATTTTATGAGGCTGGGGTTCAGATACTGTTGCATGGATACACTGATGCTGATTGGGCTGGTAGTATTTCTGATAGACGATCTACTAGTGGATATGTGTTCTCTTTTGGGAGTGCTGCAGTCACTTGGAGCAGCAAGAAACAGCCTACAGTTGCCTTGTCGAGCATAGAGGCTGAGTACAGGGGTGCAGCAATGGCTGCACGTGAGGTAGCTTGGTTGCATAAGCTACTCTATGATATGCATCAGTCTACAGATGGGCCAGTTGTCATTTATTGTGACAACATGAGCAGTATACACTTGGCAAATAACCTAGTCTATCATGCTAGAACAAAGCACATTGAGGTGCATTATCACTATGTGCAGGAGAAGGTTTTATGAGGTCTTATTGATCTAGTTTATGTCAGCACAGAGGATCAGGTAGCTGACATATTCACGAAGGCATTGGGCGCAGAGAAGCTGCGCAAGTTCAGAGACCTACTTGGTGTGCAGGAATTGGGATTGAGCTCAAGGGGGAGTGTTGAGATATCGAGCTCCACTCGCGATATGCCAGGGTGACCGTTGTGCATTTATGTCACCGACTTGTTAGCTGCAGACGTGGTTGGTACACCGCCCACGAATAATAGCTGGATGACAGCTATCCTTATCTACTCTAGTTCGTGGCTCAGTTAGTATGCCACCTTAGTTAGTTGAGTTTGGTTTGAGACCCACATATAGGGTTCTTCTATTTCTTTGTACGAGAGTTCTTTTGGCTTTCACAACTAAGAAGAGGAAAACTGTTTTCAGCCTCCACCTTTGTGTGTATTCCCCCATTGTGTATGTGAGAAAACCGCAAGTGAGACTCCTTCCCTCTCTCCCACTATCTTCACAACACAGGAATACATAATCAAGCATTCCGACTTGCAGCAACAGCTTGCCAGTGCACAGGCCAAAATTACAGAACTTCAAAACAAATATGCAAGATCCACAGAGCAACACAACAAGCATATTGCAAAGCTGATAGCACAGGTCAAGGTGCAACAGGATTGCATGCCGACGAGATGCCGACTGTGACAGCATGGCTCCAAGAGATGAAAGATGAAGCCTTTTGTTACAGCAAGAGCTTCTAGTGCTCCAACATGTCACAAACAGCAACTCAAAGAAATGGCCGACGAGGTAGACGGCGTCTTCCTTAGCAAATGTGATTTTTTTGAGTTGAAAAATCAGCTGGTCTGGACATCACAAGAACTGTGGAATACCTTGAAGGGAAGATTGTTCACTATAGCCAAATGACCATACGATGCTTTCGCATCGGCTGCCTATGCCTACGAGGCCATGGCCTACGAGCTAGAGAATTTAAGGGCAAAATCAAAGGATGGTAGAAAAAGAAAATGCCATTGGAGGACCATCTCACAATATTTGACACAGACAAAGCAGGACCTTCTGCAACTTTCAGTGACCCTACAGAATTCCTGACCCAAATTCCTAAGCTCACAGTAGATCAGCAAGAGGAGGATGCTAGCATCGAACTCACAGCTACCCCCAGCAAGTCCAGATGTGCCAGCCTTGACAGAACCAATGAACATCCCGAAGGAGCAGAAGCAACACCAAAGAATCAAAAATAGCAAAAAGAAGAAACCGAGACTGTAAATCCAATTATCAGTCGAGGGACACTAATGGATCTCGACGCATCCCATACCTTCAAGATGCACTTGAAGGAGTAGTTTCAATGAAGAAGGGTTCATGTCCCCGACTTTTTGAGAAAAAGCCTCTCCATCGAAAGTGCCAGGTGTTGAAGGCATAGCCTCCACCCACGAGAACACTAACCATGGGATAGGTTAAATACACCTCTAGTAAGAGGGAATCATTAGAACAAGGTAGTGGGGATCATTTTGTAACTATAGGGATAGTTGTAACTGTCCCTAACAACACTCCTTAGTGGCCTGATCCACCACATAATGTTTTTGACTAGGACTGTCACATTTTGAAACTTACTGTTTCCTTACAATAGTCGATTCATATCGAATGGCTATAAAAACTTGTATCAGCTCCTGTTGAGAGTTTTAGTTGTTGAGTTGATGTACTCTCTATCAAAACATAATATACAAAAGCATACTACCTTTTGTAGGATTTCCTCTCTGTCCTTTTTACATCTTGTGATAGTCTTTTATAGTCAGCCTACTATCTGACTATACTCCAACTACTGGCACCTTGTTGTCAGAAGTGGAGACGTGTTTGTGTTTTTCACTTGTCTGTAGACACTCTGAACAGAACATTTAAATGGGACATGAGATTTCTTGAGCATAAGGGAGGATCTACACATTGTAAGGAGAATTCATGAAGCTTGGCCACAAGAGAGGCCAAATGGGCGTGTCTTTTTACCTCGAGCACCATGGAAGTTATCAAAACTAGAGATGGTGGTGGTGAAGTAGGATATCACTACAATTTGTACTCCCACTAGATGCATGATGTGTTTGAAGGGGGCCTTCACAAAGAGCAAGGAAGAGGTGTAGAGAAATTATATGGCTTGAAATCTCATGATTGGCACAAGATGCTCCAAGTAAGTATGACTTGGCATAATCTCATTTTCCTTCCAAATTTGTGAGTGTAGAATCAACTAATCAACCATCACTCGTGTGTTCAATTCATACTACCTACTAGCATTTCTCGTAGTGCATCAAAGGACATGAAGGATTGTATTTACAAGATGGGCAAGCTTGTGAGGTACTTCACACTATACAAAATGTGAAGCATATCAATGCGTGATGCAAGGTTTTCATATTGCTAATATGGTGCACTTTTTTCTTTCTAGGTATGTGAGCTCAAAGGAAATATATCCCATCACGCTTGAGGATGCTTGAGTTATGTCAGTGGAGGTAGTTTATTTAGTGGAGGAGACATTTCCATGTTCTATTCTCACAAGCCAACTATATCTCATAGTGCATTTGGTGGATGAGATTGCTATATGCAGCACTGTACATGCACGATGGTTGTTCTTCCTCGAGCGCTTCATGAAGACCTTGAAGGGTTTCGTAAGACAAAATGCAAGGCTCAAAGGTAGCATGGTTGAGGGGTATCTAAACCTCTATTGCATGCTTAATAGTGATGTGATGAAAAGATTGGTGACAAGATACGAGGATGCAAAGGCAAGAAGACACGGAGAAAGGGCCCTCTTTCGTACACACCATAGATCTCGTGTGCCATACCCTGAGCATCTAAGAGCATTTCCAAAGGATATTCATATGTATTGGCTACTTGACAAAATGGAGAGAGCAGAGAGAGACGAGGGGATGCATATCACAATGGAAGAATGGGAGTATGCTAGAGGATGCATGCAAAAGGTCGGTATATAGAATGTTATGCATAAGTTAGGAGCTTTCAACAATTTAGATTGCTTATTCAATTGATTTTGTCTTGGTGTAGTGTACTATGTTCAATGCTATATGGTGTGAAGGCAAGCATTTTTAGACAGAACGGATTGATGAAAAGAGAAACACACAAGATTGTGGCATCATTGCTAGCTTTGAGGGAGCCAACAGAGCCATGGATGATTGTGGCTTGACTTTTGGCTCTTCTTTGTGTATGTTTTGGATGTCAAGTGGTTTAAGGACGTGGTGGAAAGAGGCCCTAATGCAACAATCAAGCGCCATGCAAGTGGCTTTGTAAATATTATCTCCACAAAGTTTTGGCAAAGCAAGAAGGACACACTAGTACTACCGCAACAATGTGAACAGGTACTGTACACATACATTAAAATACTCACCTTTTAATATTTGATACCTTTGATGCAAGGAAAATAACATGTTTGTATTAATTTTGTGTTAAATTAGGTTGTCTATCAACCAATGGTGGATAATAATAGGTGGTGGCACGTCACACTTGTTACGCGACGTTCCAAAGTGATGTATAGTACATTTACTAATATGGAGCGTATGAGGAGCGTATGGAGGATGATCATGGCCATTGGCCATGGAGGTGATGATGATAATGATAAGAGAGAGGAGGAGGATCATGTAGCACAAGTAGTAGTGGGCTGAGTGTATTTGTAGATCTCCACATTGGTTTGGATATTGAAGTAGATAGTTTGGCAAGGTTTGATCTCATTGAGGATGAGATCGACATTGATATTGGCAAAACTATTTTATATACTGTCTCATTCTCCTCACCTCACTTTATTTTTGTATATGTGTATTTGCCAAATAGCATATTATTGTGTGTGACACGTGCATAGCATTGATTTTTTTTTTTAATTATGTGCTTTGGTAATCATGGGCAATGTTTGGGACGCACTAATGCACATTTATCAACCTGCAGTAAAATTTTACTCTCTGCTGCATGTTTATAAATGCGTCTAAAACATAGTGTAGACACATTGTTAGACACATTAATAACTGCACCATTAGACATGCTAATAGACATTCTCGTATTTTCACTAATTCTATCTGTGCCTATAGACGCACCTGCTATTTTGTGCGTCTATCAGACGCGTCTATAGTTGCTTTGTCTTGTTGTGTATCCAATGAGCCAAAAGATCACTGAGAGCCTTAGAGGCCAAAAGATTACATCCAGCCATTGTTGAGTGGTTATGAGCCTCATTGAGCAAGTTGATATTTGTACAACTCAGTATTGCCACCAACCCAACTTCTTGAATTCAAATTTTTTGGGGAGCCAATGGAGGAGAAGATGGAGAGACCGAAGGCCATGCACATTACCAGGACTCAAATTACAGACCCCCCAACAAGATGAGAGAACTCTGGTAATGTGAAAATCTGGATTTGGCGTTTAAGGCTCTCAGTAGTTGCTGAGTTTTTATAAATGTAAGATCTTATGTTCAATTTTTTTAAAGTATAAGTTGTTAATTTTTATATAACCTGTTATTGGATGTAGATGTAATCTCTTTTGCTCAATTTTTACTTGATAAATTGTAGTTGATTATCTGGATGGCACCACTAGGACTCCAGTCACCACAGTGGCTCGGAATACTTTTTCCCTCACTTAGGATTTATTGCAACAAGGACTAAAATGCTAGTAAAGTAGGACTACAATTTCCTTAGTTTAGACCAAAATAGCGCTAAAATAGCTCCAACAACCCACCGCGGTGGTTGCATGTAGATACATCTAGAAAAATATAGCCAAACTTTTAGAAAACGTTGATGATATGGCCCTTGAGGGGTCCCTTCTAGGGGCAAGGGCCAAATTGACATGCATTATACAATATCCAAGATTCCACTCAACAGATATGGCATGTCGATATGGCCCTCTAAAGGGGACCCCTTAGGGCCATATCGTCAATTGCATTTTCCTTGGTTGCACAAGGAAATATGTTTTCCTTGGTGCACTAATATATAACTCCAAGAAACAGTGTGGTGGTTGTCATAGATCTCCTTCTGTTTTCCAGCATGGTAGTCATCATAGATCTCCTTCTGTAATAGGTAAATATAGGTAACGGAGCCATAACTCCAAGAACCAGCACGGTGGTCGCTTCAAGTCAACCTTGAACTTTCCTTATTTGCATGGTGCGCTGCGTAGTGAGAGGTGGCAAAGCTGTTACAAAAGGTTGGGTGTCGGGCGATGATGGGTGGTCAGGCCAGAGAATGCACTGCGGTAGTGTACAGAGTGGTAGATTGTGTCTCATTATTACGCCAAGAACAAGCATGGTGGTCTCTCTAAGCCAACCTTGAATTTTCATGATCTGCATGGGCACGCTCGGCAGTGATAGGTAGCAAATTTGCGGCAAAAGGCTACACGATAACAGGTGCTCATGCGAGAGACTATGCTACACGAAAATAATAATGATGTAGTACAGAGCTGCCTTGTGTAGAGCTCTATGGTGTTTAGAATAAATAGATTGTGTCTCATTATTACGCCAATGCAGCATCATGTAGGGAAAATTTTCGACGAGAGCGGGGATCCATGCAAAATTCAAAATCTCACCCAAGAGTGCGTTGCGTCGCAGCCCCAAAATGGTCTCGAAAATAGTTCCACGATTGGCTACACCCAAGCAAACGTTCACCCGTTTGTATTGTAGCAACATAAACAATTCGAAGCGATTATGTAAACCTCATCTCACGCATGACATTTCAAGGCACACTTTGATTGAAACTTATTTGAAAGGCATGCACAGCCACCCTATCTCACTCTCTCAATACATGGACTCTCATAGCCCAAGTCAATCCGAGAAGCTGCTATATCGTTTTCAACTTTGAAAGTTCAGTTGAATGCAGTGCACAAATGATTTTTTTGCATAGTTACTCAAAATCTAACTTGTCGACTTGCTTCCAGGATATATGGGCATTTAGCTTCTTCTCCTAGAGGGAAACCGAGCAGTGTTTCCGCCGATCATGCACTAAAACTAGCCAATCAATGCAACATTTGAAAGTATAGAAACTGATGTGTGGAGGAATCTAAGTAGAAGCGGCTAAAGGCAAGGACAAATCTCAGGCTCAAGTAAAGCTTCCAAGGTGCGTTGCCACCTTGCACGCAATTGCTCGAACTTTGCACGCCTTCTCTCTTCCATTCTGCTCCGAGAGCTTTCTCTAGGAAATAGTGAAATCTGAATGAAAGCCTCATGCAATCAAGAAGATCCATGTTCTACTAACGTGTTCTTGTGTAACCGAACGTGACACGAACCGAGAGGCAAGGCCATGCATGCATAGCCGAAGGCGGGAGGGACCAAAAGGGAGGCAAGGCCAAGGCGCCACCTAGCGTAGCCCTTTAGGCAACACGTGGATCTTCAAAATAAAGGAAGTATAGAAGAAATAGAAGGTGCCACCTGCATAGCTCTTCAGGTGAGGTGACACATGGATCTTCAAAATAAAGGAAGAATAGCAATAGAAGATGCTTCGAGGATCATATGTCTTATACCATTGTCAGATACCATCGTTGAGCTCAACAATTGTCATAGTCGGCCACTGCATCACCTCTCCATTTCATTCGTAGTTATAGTCTACCTCATCCACCTAAGCATAGTCGCAACTGAATAAGAGCAGCTCCCCGCGCTGTTGAGAATGCTGAAACTGTAGCATTTGGATGCTACGCTGGCTTTGTTGCAGGCACGTCCCTGTGAAGACTTGTGAGGTTGAAGACTAATGTAATGATGGCGTGTCAGGGATTTTGCAGGTTCTCTCAGCCAACACAAAGGCCATCCAAGTCTCTGGACCAATCAGAGCACCTGGGCATTGCAAGCAAAGCTTGAAATGGGGTTGCTGGGCTAGCATTGCAGAGCTGAAAGAAAGCCACGCCCAACAGTAATGGGGCTGTGCAATCTGGCTGCCAGTAGGGTTGTCCCAGCCCTTGGGTGTATGACTTCTTTGATCTAGACGGGGTATTTTGCCAAACCCCTGCACGTGGCGACATCGAGGAAATCACCCTCCACCATGAGCCATGCCGTTGAGCTCCCTTAATTAGCTAAGTTTCTATTCACTACACAACACACGCAAACGGGTCGGAGAATGGCTCGAAGAACCATTTCTACACTCGATTTTGAGGAAGAATTTTCCAACCCGTCATAAGGGAAAGGAAGCGCCCCCTCAAAATCACCTCGTGTGGTTCAAGGTGGAAATCGAAGAAATGTTGCCTGGCTTTAACCCGCAGTGGCCGCTGGGGAACGGACAATCGTGAGACAGGAAAGCGAAAATGATGTATCGCCGCTTGCAGCTTCTGGTATTCCATTAGCTAGGCACTTCACGACAATCGCCAGCATCTGAGATGCCCAACCTTGCCGAAGCTTTCCATTCCCGCCTTGAAAGCACGTCGGGCACGCCGCCGATTGCCCAGCATTAAGACCCTGAAAGCTACGGGTGTTCCGGGGAGATAGACTTTGAAAACGTTGTTGCAACCTGCAAGGCCAATGACAGAGCTAACGGTGAAATTCCGAGTGGCAGCGACGATCTGCGAGGGGAGGCGACTGAAGGGGATGCTTCCGAGTGGAAGAGACGACCTGGGAAGGCGATGGTGAAGCGGGAGACTAGAAATCTTGGTGCTTGCGGCCATAGCGTGATCTTTATTTACTGTGCCTTCGTGGTGGATAGACATCCGCCTCCATCGCTATGGCCAACCTCCACGCCACCAACTCCTCCGTCGATATGGACCTTCAACGAGGCAATGTCTCTCCAGTGAAGCTCGCAATGTCAACACCCTGCCTGCACATTCCCGCTATTCACATGCACCCTCAGGGTGCACTACGGCTCAAGGGAGCCCACTCGTTTCTCCACTCTTCAATGGTCATTGCAGGGTCAAGCCACCCAGTCATATCCAACGTGAGCGAGAGTCTTCAAAAACTAATAACATGGCCATTATTGCGCCATATATGCCCAAATTGTTATGGTATCTTTTTTGTTTGCTTTGGGTTATCTTAATTACTCTAGGAATTGTGCAAGGGAAGAAGGGTAACGCGAGAGGGGCTTTAAGGGTTGTCATAATCTAAGGTCAAATCTCATGGCCCTTGGCAGGCCTCGTGAAAATTTCACCTTGTTTCTTTAGAGCTCTATTTCGCGTAGCTTGGTGAGTAAGGAAAGCACAACTTTAAGTGAGCCCACTCGTGGCTCCACTAGTGATTGGAGAGTCTAGGGACAAGGTCATATCAAATGTGAGAGAGAGCTATGCAATGTTTTCAACGCGGTCGAAGTGGCACCATGTATGCCAATTTGTGCTTATATCTGTTCATGTAGCTTGTGGAGTAAGCAAATCATCATGCTTTCTTATTAGAGGGATACACATATCTCACCTTTGAGACTCATGCTTTTCTAAATGAAAGCCAAAATCATGTTGAAAATATTCCAAAAAGTAAATTACGTAACACCCAATTCTAAAGTATGTTTAGTTATAATAAGTTTATTCACAGAGGAGCAACCACACCAAGAGCACACTCATTAGAGGCTTCTAGGTGTGAAATACTTGATCGAACATGAATACATGTATAATTACAAAATGACAATCAATGCTAAACAAACAAAAGTAGCCTATACATAAATCCATATTATTTCACAATATAAGGTAACAAGTTATTCAATTACGTCTGATTGCAATTTTTTACCATATATATAATTCAACCTTATAACCATGTTGAAAAATGAATCATGAATTTTTGCATTTGATTGAGTGTAGTATTTCCAAAAAATGGCATCTAGGAAAATAACTTATATTTCGTTAAAAAATCAATTTATACTTTCGCTCGTTACTCAACTATGTCTCCAAAAGTCATGGTATCTATTAGTCAAGTGAAGGAAACTATCTATAGTAAACTTAGTGCTTTAAACAGTATAAGTGACGAGTTAAAGTATGACTACTAAGATTATTCAATAAATTTTGTGTGCATATATTTGCATGGAACTTGGACACTCAATTATAAAATTGTGTATGAAATTTAAAGGTCAAAAACCAAAAGCTCACTTTTTAACATTGAAAGAAAAATTAAATAAATAGTTCAATTTTTCAAAATAGAAAGTTATGTGTGAAATTTAAAAGATAAAAAACAAATAGTTTAAATTTTGTTTAAAAAACTACTATGGTTATAATAGTTGCCAATAAAGTTCATGAAACTAATTATAGGTAAATAAATAAAGGCTTGACAATGAATATTGATCTATGAAAGGGTGGTGTATATACTCTCACATGTGATCAATGTATAAGTATAATCATTTTCATATATTTCCATGGCTAGATCTTAGATTCTTGAATTGGCAAGCCCTCTCTCTCATCTACCACTCTCAATCTAAAAGAAAGTTTTAGAAATACTGAGATTGTCCAAATTGAAAATTGTAAACAGTGAGACATTCTAATGTGTTTATATAGCATAGTTAAAGCATTGTAGAGTTACAAATTTGCAATGTTGCAAAGGAATTATTCTTGCAGTCACCATCATCTTCTTTTTTTCAAAAAAAAATGGTCAACTAGGGCATACAATGCTACCCTCTATGTGTCTATTTGATGTTTTGCAACAAATTTGACAAATTTGTATAGTTAATATTCCATCATCATTACATAGTTCAAATTCTATCTTCATTGTAATCTATGTCTTCCCTCAACACCATTTTTTTGCGACAACATGATAGTTAACCATTGATTTTACTTAATTGCTACATTTTTTAAAACATATTTTTGTTAAGTGTTGCATTTTTGCGGGCTTAGAATGCGATAAAGGAAAGATGTTACTATCCATCATCCTCCACTATTTAACTATATGATTTATTACTTTGTTGTACATGGGCAGATGCATGCATGATAGTGTAGAACTTAAAAAGGTCCCAAACAGGTCAAATTGGTCAATTTGGATGTATGATTCTTGCTATAAATTACCCTTTATTTGCAATGCTAGATTGCACTGAAATAGTGATTGATAAAATACTATTAAAATACTATTTTTCTTCATCAAGAATAAAATAACTTTTCATATGTAATTTAATTTAACTCAAGTTCAATTAAAACACATTGAAATTAATGTAACACAAATCAAATCAAAACACACTGATATCCAACGTTAAAATATAAGTTTGCATTAATATACTCAAATTCAATGAAAGTGCATAAACTTCAAAAAAAATAGTTTACAATAATTAAACTGGGAGACAATGATAGTGACCAAATTTTGAACTTGTTGGAGTGATAACATTATACGAAGATCACTAAATTTCATCTATATCAACATAATCTACCTCATCTTCTATATCCTTTTCTAGGTTTGCTTGTGTATGATATTTTAACATTGCACTTCTAGTGGACTTTACGAGCTTTACTTGTCCTCCAACTTCACATAATTGAATTCACATGTTCCCACATTAATGGATCAAATTCCTTGTTCCATTTCCATTTCTTCACCTAGCAATTTTTGTACCTAGCTAGATCACATCATACCATTTTACATGTCGAAGACCAATACTATATCCTCATTTTCATATAGTTTGTTGATGATTTCCTTTAATTTGAATATGTGAGTGTAATATCCATCCAAGTGGGCATATATCATCACTTGGCTTTAGAAAAAAAATCATTCTCACATCTTTAGTAGGATTAAATCCCTCTCTTGTTTTACCATAGGCTAGTCCAAGATAGTAATCTTCAAGGTCATCAAGGCCAAAATCTCATATCATCCCTAACCTCATTCACATTAGTCAACATGCTGGATCTTTCCATTAGATTCTTGTACAAAATGGGAGGCAAAATTCTTCTTGAGTCATAGTAGATTCTTTGTGCAAGAAACCACTTTGTCCAAATAATAAATTACTTGAGAGATCCATGTTCAATCTGATTTACGTACTCTTTCATGATTGTCCTTTTCAATCCAAGACCTTCAATACTCCATACACTTTCTAAATCTAGATATAGTCATTAAATGTTTTTTATTTAGATACTAATTCAATGGAATTCATGCGTTTGATTATCCTATAAGATGAACAAATACGGATAGAGGAGAGGAGAAGAGTGGAGATGAGGACAGAGGGCACAACTAGAGAGCACACCACAAATGATTAAGTGTACACTAGATTTAGTTGAAAAGAATGAATATATACAAAACCCTTTAGGGTTAGGGTTAGTATTCACAACCCTTTTCTTTTTAGCACCCCTTTGGGTTAGTGCTCGGTGGGTTCACCTCATAAAATTTTAGTGTACCACGTGCATTCAAAAGGAGGGGTGTTAGGGAGGTATTTTAATTTAACTTTTTGGAAAATTTTAACAGGTTTACAATAACAAGAGGGGTTTTTTAATTCAACTTTAGAAAAAAATCACTTAGTTCATAAGAGGGGTGTTTTTATTGGGGGGGAAAATTTCTGTTGAGGGGTTTTTTAAATACCCCTTGAATGCATGTGATACATAGGGTTTCTAACTAGTGCACCCCTTGAGGGTTAGTGCTATGCACACTTAGGGGGTTCACTACGAAGAAACCCTACATATCATGTGCATTCAAGGGGTATTTTAAAAACCCATGAAGTAAAAAATTTTCACTAATAAAAATACCCCTTTTTACTTATGAACTAAAGGAATTTTTCCTAAAGTTGAATTAAAAAACTCCTCATTTTTTTGTAAAATTATTAAATATTTTCCAAAAGTTCCATTAAAATACCCCTCCTTTTGAATGCACATGGTATACTAAAATTTTGTGAGCTGAACCCCCCAAGTATGTACACATTATAATAAAGGATGTTAAGATGGTTTCTCAACACCTTCCCTCAAGATAGATCATAATATCTCCGAATTGATGGCAGAGTTTGCTGATTTGAAATTGCATTTGGTTAATGCACGACAACTTAAAGCACCAAAGAGTGAGGATAGGCCTCAAGATAAGAGTGGGGTCACTTGCTATGAATGTAATGAAAAAGGTCACTATCGCTCTGAGTGTCCTAGATTGAGAAAGAAAGAAGAAAAACAAGTATCCTTGTTAGAAGCTTCTTCAGGGGATGAGGAAAGAGAGGTAATTATGGCTAAACGAGGGCATGGTAAAGCAAAAGAAGAAGAAGAAAGAAAGGAAGAAGTAGATGAGGAACATCAGGAAGAGGAACACTGCATTAAGAAAAAGAGGGCATCTAGAAGGAGAATTAGCCAGTCAAACTTTCCTTTAGGACAAGGCATTGAAAGCTATGACTTGTTGTTCGACCTTAAAGAAAAGGAATCTCATATCACCTTTTGTCAATTACTTGCTTTGTCTCCAAAACTACGAAAAGAATGGGGAAAGCTAGCAAGCACAAGAGTGTCAAAGAAGAAAAAGAAGAAAAGTATCATTCCTGTTGTTCACAAGGTAGATATAGATGTTGGTGAGATGATGTACCTGTGGTTGATGTGATCATTGATGGTCAAGTGATTTCTAGTGTTTACATTGATGGAGGTGCATCGATTAATGTCATGAGTGAGAAGACCATGATAGATGCTGATTTAAAATACTCTAGTACTACCTCTCCTTATCGCATCAAATTGGCTGAAAACACTAGGGTAAAGACCTTGGGAGTTGTGAAGAATCTAGAAGTGGATGTATGTGGAATTTCTGTGCTGACTACTTTTCAGGTGATCCCTATCAAGCCAGATGCACCTGCCTATCTATTGATTTTGAGAAGGCCTTGGCTACACAAGGTGAAGGCTGTTCAAAAGTGGGATACTAGAGCATTAATTTTGCAAGAAAATGATAGGAAGGTGTGCTACAACATCAGAAGCCACAAAAAGGAAGTTGTCAACAAGGAGTCTTCATTAGAGAGTTCAAGCTCTGACTTAACCGATGAAGAAAAAGAGACAAGGTGTAGCTCCAAGGAGACTCAGAGGGTGAGGTGGAAGGAGTTGCCTTTGGTCTTTGTCTTGGTGCTGATCAAGATGAGGAGGGAACAAGGTGGTGGTACAAGAAGATCCTAAAGAGACACTTCATGTATAGGATGTGGAGCACACTAAATGATGCCAATGCAATGAAGAGCTTCTTGGTGATTCTCTATTAGGTAGTGAGAATCTCCAGTACTTAGATATGTTAGATGATTTCCCATATCTCTTTGCAACAAGCTATTCACAAGTTCGATCAGTCTCTCTTGTGGAGCACAAGATTGAGTTGAAGCCACAAAGCAAGCCAGTTGTGCAACGCTTAAGGCGATTGGGAGTGATCCAAACTAAGGCACTAAAGAAAGAGGTAACACAACTACTTGAGGCGGGATTCATCTTTCCTATTGATGATTTAGAATGAATATCTCCTGAAGTTGTCACACCAAAGAAAGGAAGTAAGTGGCGGGTTTGTGTGGACTTTTGTCCTTTGAATGCATGCACTAAGAGGGATCATTTTCCTTTTCCATTTCAAGATGAAATACTAGACCAAGTAGCAGGGCATGAGATGTATTATGTATGTGATGGATATTCTGGGTACTTTCAAATTCGCATTCGGGAGGAAGATCAAAAGAAAATATCATTTGTCACATGTTGGGGAGTTTTTGCTTACAGAGTGATACCTTTTGGGTTGACCAATGAACCAGCTACATTTCAAAGGTTCATGAGTCAAGTGCTTGAGCCTTACTTGGGAAAGTTCATAAGGGTGTTTTTGGATTATTTTTGCATTTATTCTCAGTGCATAGATCACATGGAGAAGTTAAAGATGGCCTTAGCTAGGATTGATAAAGCAAAAGGATGTCTAAATCCTAGCAAGTGTCATTTGGCTCAAACAAAAGTAATCTTGTTAGGGCATATTGTGTTTGAAGAAGGCTTACAAATGGATACTGACAAGGTTCAAGCAATCATGGCATTGCCAAGTCCTGAGAGTGTCACTGGTGTTCGCAGAAATCTAGGAAAGAGCAAGTATTATCAACGCTTTTGTGATGATTTCACAGAGATAGTGCATCCCATGAACTTGTTGACAAGAAAAGGAGTTTCTCTCCAATGGGGTGTGGAGCAACAAGAGTCTTTTCAACAACTTAAGGAGGCCATGAGTAAGGGCCCAATATTGAAGCCCCTTGATTGGTCTCAAGACTTTTATGTAAATCCAAGTGTATCCTTGCACTTAGTTGGTGCTGTATTGCTACAAAAAGGAGAGGTAGGTAGAATGCAACCCATCTATTATGTCAGCTGATATCTTACAGAGGTGGAAACAAGGTATGAAGAAATGGAGCAGCAAGCTCTCTCTTTGGTGTTTTCAGTCAGAAAATTTTGCTCCTAGTAATTACCTCGACCATTTTTTCTTCCTTACCTCTCAGTCCGTATTAGCATATCTAGTTCACAAGACTAATCCTAGGGGGAGATTTGCAAAATGGTTGTCAGAGCTTCAAGGGTTCTCTTTCTCTTTTGTCACTAAAAATACCACTAGGTCCACTATGGAAGATTTGCTCACAGGATGGCAAGATATAAGAGAAGAAAAGAAATATAAGGAGGACATTAATGATGAAAGGGAGACATCACCAACAGCTTTTGTCTTATATTTTGATGGGGCTTTTAGTCCTTCATGCCAACAAGGGGCCGGGGGGATGGTCTTGATGAATTCTGAAGGTCAAGAAGTATGGGCTAGAGGACAAGAGCTTCCAGGTATCACAACTAATAATGCAACTGAGTATAATGCTTTGATTCTTGGTTTGGAGGGTTGTCATCAAAATCAAGTTAAAGAATTGGAAGTAAGAGGATATTCTCAACTTATTATAAATCAAATGCAAGGGCATTACAAGACAAGAAGTCCTCATTTGAAGGAGCTTAATCAAAACGCTATGGCACTATGTAGTCAATTTGATTTTTGCAAGTTTGTTCATATAAACAGAAAATAAAATAAAAAGCTACTCAAGCCATTGTAGTACAAGACCGGGGGGTGGTTTCTTTGGTAGACACTGGATGGCAAGAACTACAAGATGTTTAGCAATATGTGGAAGAAGGCATGTTTCCTCGAGGGTTAACTCCACAACAGAAGCAAAGATTGGTAAGGAAGGCTTGTCCCTATACTATTGTTGATGACATCCTTTATAAATTGGGAAAAGATAATGTTCTCCGTCAGGTGGTCCATCCCATGGAGACTAGGAGAATCCTAGAAATGTGTCATGAATGCTCCAGTCATTTTGCTTTAGCGAGCATAGCTAGGAGAATTCTTAATGCAAGTTACTTTTGGCCACGCCTCCATACGGATGTATATGAATGGTGTCGAAGTTATAAAGTATGCCAAAAGTTTGGAAGGCGACAGTTGATTCCTAGGCCCTTGAAGCCTATTCCAGCATATGGACCATTTGAGAGGTGGGGGTTGGACTTTGTGGGACCACTCCCTCGCTCCTATCAAGGCAAGCATTATTTATTGGTGGCCACAGATTATGCGACTCAATGGGCAGAGGCCAAGGCATGATGATACCTGGACGCACCAATGAGTATCGCCTTAAATTCTTCTATGCTTGACCACCTTGAGGGCCAGCAGACCCTCTCTATTACTAGAGAGGATCTGCTGGGGGGGGGGAAAGATGTGACACCAAAATTTGATATTTTTTATTTGGCATTGGTATTGTTTTTCTCTATGTTTAATAAGAGTTTGAGTATCAAGTGATAGCCTAGTGGCTCTCACTTATTTCTATTTTCTAAGATATTGTATGGGATTGAGAGGATGAGTGGAATGGATCATTGTAAATACCATGTGTATGAATTATAAATACCCTGGTATGGGGTGAGAGTTATTTGTGTATGGGATATTATGGAGTTTTTAGAAAATATCTCAATATTTTAAGAATCTTGAGCATCTTTTGATGGGACACATGGCAAGAGTAGCCAAAAAGGGCATGGATGGTGACATATATGCTTATGTGATTGATGGGGAAAAGAATCTATAGGCAGCAATTGTAAATGGGTGAAGGAGGGTGACAAAATCTCTATAAAAGGAGCCCTCCTCTCCCTTGTTCAACATCTCTTCCACCATTAGGCCTCATGTTGCTGTAGCTCTAGTTTCCTCAAGCCTCTTCCATGAGCCTTCTCTCCCTCTTGTAGATATTCTCTTATGTAGACTCTTGAGTCCATCTCTCTCTAGTTCATTCTCTCTCTATGAATAGTCTTGGAGCTTCCGCTCCCTCTTGTACATATGAAACCTCTTCTTCTCCCTTGTGTTTGTAGTATTTTGAGTTGCATTGGAGTGGAGTCTCACCCTATTATCAATGAGGATCACTTCGTATTCCCTCTCTTGAGTCTCTCTGTAAGAAAATAATACAACGTCTGTGCTCAATAGATAACAGGATCTCGTACGCAAGAGAGAAAACAAGATAGTATGGAGAATCAAAAATTTGATTACTGTAGAACTGATACAATAGATGGCGCTGCCTCCCAACCGTGCACTCCTGTGAAAGAAGCTTCGATGGCATGCTGGAAACAGTAGAAGACGGTGGTTGGATGCTAAGGAATCAAGGTTGCTGTAGCCAGTGATTAAATGGGCTTCACGGGCTTGCTCTTACTTGTTCAGTTTGTAGACTTTACCTTCTGAACCAAGGATCTCAAAACCTACTGGTTGTTCCACGTATACCTCCTCCTTGAGATCTCCATTCAGAAAGGCGAATTTCACATCCATCTGAAACACGGGCCAACTTCCTTGGGCAGCTAAAGCCAAAACACTGCGAATTGTGGTTAGTCGAGCTATGGGAGCAAAAGTATCTTTATAATCAAAACCATGTACCTGTGCAAATCCTTTTGCCACGAGTCGAGCCTTGTACTTATCCAACGTGCCGTCGGACTTGTACTTGGTCTTGTACACCCACTTGGTTCCGATTACCTTGCGTTTTGGTGGTCGATCCACAAGGTCCCAAGTGTTGTTCTTCATTATGGAGCCATATTCCGACTGCATAGCCTCCATCCACCTATCATCACCCTGTGCCTCTTCAAGACACTTGGGTTCATCAGCATGGATCACTTCTGTCATCAAAGCATAGTTGACTAAGTGCTCCTGCGCCCTTCTTTGCTCCTCTAATCTCTTGGACCGGCAGTGTTCGGATGGTTCCTCCTCAATGGCTGGAGGTTCTCTGCCGTCCAAAAGCTACTTTACCCACTTCGAGAATGGCCATTGCCATTGTGGTTCTGCAGGCTCTTCTTCATCTTCTTTGTCTTGAATCCTCCCAAGCACCGTTGGGGGAGTTCGGTCTACTATTGGTGGTGGTACTGGATGGATATCCTGGTCCTGGTTGTCAAGGAAGGAAGCATCCTCCTCCAATTGATGCGGCTGTTCTGAAAAGACCACATCACGACTTATAATTACCTTCTTTGTAACAGGGTTATAGAGACGGTAACCCTTCACCTCTTCACTGTAGCCCAAGAAAATACACTTTTGGCTCTTCGGTTCCCATTTGGTCCTGGTAGCATCAGGGACATGCACAAAACAGTCACATCCAAAAACTCTGAAATGTGTAGCTGAAGGTTTCTTACCAGAAAAGGCTTGCCGTGGAGTCATCCCATTCACAGCCTTCATGTAGCTACGATTCAGGATGTAAACTGCAGTGTTACATGCTTCAGCCCAAAAAGTCTTTGGCAAATCTTTCCCTTTCATCATACTCCGGCCCATTCACAGATGACGCGCATCTTGCATTCTGCTACTCCATTTTGCTGTGATGTATATGGCGGGGGTTTCTGCCTCTTGATTCCGTGACTTTTGTAGTAACTTTCAAATTCAGTTGATGTGAACTCTCCACCTCTGTTTGATCTCAACTTCTTCACCTTCCTCCCCGTTTCTTTCTCGACTATTACATGCCATTCCTTGAACCTACTAAAAGCCTCGTCTTTAGTCTTCAGGAAGTATATCCATATCCTTCTACTGTAGTCGTCGATCAGCATCATGAAGTAGTAGGAACCACCCAAAGGTTTTGTCTCCATCTTTCTGGAGAGGTCCGTGTGAATGAGCTCTAGAGGAGCCTTTGTCCTACTGGCCTCTTTAGGACAGGGCTGCCGATGCTGCTTGCCCATCATGCAAGCTTCACATACATCAAGCAGATCTGAAATTTCTGGTAGGTTTGTAATCATTCCACTTTTATGCATCTCCTTCAAAGAACTAAGGTTTAGATGACCAAACCTCTCATGCCATAGCTTAGTGTTCTTCATATCCGCTCGAGCACTAAAAGATGAGAGTTTGTAAATGTTGTTGCGCCGTGTACCTTTACCAACGACCTTTCCTTGAAGATCCAGGATCTGTGCACCATTCTTATCGAATTGAACTTTGAGGTCCCGATCCGTGATCGCAGAAATGGACAACACGTTCCTCTTGATATCTAGCACATAAAGAACATCGGACAACTGTTTTACAACTCCATCTGACTTGAGAGCAATCGTACCTTTTCCTTTTGCTGGAAATTTTGCATCATTGCCGACTGCTACCAGGATGTCATTCCCTATCGGTTGTAGAGATGTATACCAATCCTTCTGACTGGTCATGTGGCGTGATGCACCACTGTCAATGATCCACAGTTCATCCGCAGGTACATGAACTGCCTCCGTGCAAATCTCCTCAATTGCGACGAATAGCTCTACTGGTACTGCCTGCGCACTGTTACTGGACTCTTTCTTTACTCCATTCTTCTCATCTGCAATCTTCTTTCAGCACTCATTCTGCTTGTGCCCTGCCTTGTTGCAATAGAAGCACTTGATCTTCTTCTTTCTCTTTTTATCATCAAAAGAAGATGGGTTACTAGAGTCCTTACCCTTACCTTTCTTTGATCCGGTCTAGAAAGCCGAATCTTCTCCAGTCCTCGTCTTTTGACGCATCTCCTCCTCCAGAAGCATCGCGCTGAAATCCTCAAAGTTGAGAGGTGAATTTCTATTCTACGTATTCAGCACTGTAACAAGACCATTGTACTTTGGTGGAAGAATCTGTATGCACCTTCGTGCTAGATTCTCGCTGGTGATGGTGATGCCAATCGCAGTCATGTGATCGCGCAGATTCTTCACCCTGGTGATGAACTTCTCTGCCGCTTCAGACTCAGACAACTTCTCGTTCGCGAGTTGAGTCTCCAGATTCTGAATCCGCGTCTGATTCATGGTCTCGTACTGATTTTTCAAGACCATCCATGCCTCCTCCGCTGTGGTGACATGTTGAATTAATGCCATGACGGAATCACTAACACTGCAGACAATAGAACACAGCGCATCTGCATTTCTTCTTGTCCACGCGAGAATCTCATCCGCAGTTGGTACTATTTGTTGTCCTGCATTCGGTCTCGTAACCGGCCTCACGTCCACCCCAGTAGCAGTTTCTCAAAGCTCGTATGCGCTTAGGATGGTCTTCATCTTGAACTTCCAGAGTGGATAGTTAGAGCCGTCTAACTTTTCGCTTTCGCCGAACAGTGGGATTCGCAGCCTTGCGGGCTGGGCCCTCTCTCACAATCTGCTCGCAAACAGAAACACACTACCAAATCTTCTTGCTAGAGTCCAGGCTCTAATACCATGTAAGAAGATAATACGACGTCTGTGCTCAACAGATAACAGGATCTCGTACGCAAGAGAGAAAACAAGATAGTATGGAGAATCAAAAATTTGATTACTGTAGAATTGATACAATAGATGGTGCTGCCTCCCAACCGTGCGCTCCTGTGAAAGAAGCTTCGATGGCGTGCTGGAAACAGTAGAAGACGGAGGCTGGATGCTAAGGAATCAGGGTTGCTGTAGCCATTGATTAAATGGGCTTCACAGGCTTGCTCTTATATAGCCACCAGTTGTACACACATCATGGCTAGACAATGATGTATATGACCGCCTACGCTAGCAAAGCTGGGTGTATGTGCCACCGCTCCTCCCCCCTCATCCTATTGAATTATCATGATCTTGGCTCTGATTACCAAGAAATTCTAGCATGGCAACCATCTAATCGGACCTCATGGTGGCTAGACAATGATGTAGATGACTGCCTATGCTAGGCTGGGCTACCAGCAAAATCCAGCTGGTGGATTGTGTGCTCTTAGTAGTAGCAATAGGCACCCAAAGTCACACAACTGACACAATATCTTGGCTCCGATGACCAAGAAATTCTAGCATGGCAACCATCTAATCGCACGTCATGGCTAGAGGATGATGTAGATGATTGCATATGCTAGGTTGGGCTACCAGCAAAATCCAACTGGTGGATTGTGTGCTCTTAGCAGCGATAGACACCCAAAGTCGCACAACTGATATAAGAAACGAAGGGGGAAAGAGTGGTAGGGTGGCAAGTCTAGCTATATAAAGTCCTTAAGGACAGAGAAACAATTCACCACCCCCAAGAAAATTTCTCTCCTACTCCCTTCCCCATGCTCTCCAAGCCCCCTTCTACCCCTATGATGAATCTTCTGCTGCAACCTCGATGCCCCTTCATAATGCTGCCCAAGTCATGGGATCCATTGTTTTCTTTGGCTCTCCATCCTGCAACACTCCACCAACCATAGCCATGACCAAGGGAGTTGCAGGATGGGGAGCCAAGGGTTATGGGTCATCGTTGAGTTCTCTCTGGTAGTGGTGCCTTGAAAGAAGCAATTCTTTGATAACCCCACCAGTGCCTTGAAAGAAGTTGCTATGACGAATGTAATTTCCTTGAAAGACTTGAAAGAAAAACCTCATGACCAACCATGTTGCAGGATGGGGAGCCAAGAGAAATGGGTCGTCGTTGTTCCATGCGGCACTGGGAGAGAACTCAACTTGGCATTGAGCCTCTCGTAATTGTGCACAACCTTCCACACTAGGGAAGGAACTCAACTTGGTGATCAGCTCTAACACATTGAGAGCATGCGTCAATGTGCTGGAGGTCACCACCATATTGAGTTCCATATCCGCTGTCAAATGTTGTGCTCGATTGAGCTCACCTCCAAGTTGAGTTCCCTTTTCTCGTGCCTTGACTTCTGAAGTTGCTATGAAAAAGGTTATTTCAATTACGAGGTGCTCGTATTGTCCCTTGTGTACGAGGAGTTCTAGGTCAAAATTGTAAGAAAATCCTACCTATGATAGCACTATGAGGTGCTCGTATTGTCCCCTGCATACAAGGCACCAGGTCAAAAGTGTAAGAAAGTGCTAACAAGGGCAAAAAGTGACACCTAGTCCTGCCACAGTGGTGGTATTGACAAGTGCTTAAAGAAGTATCACAAAAAAAAAGTGCTAGCATCTTTGTATATAATCTATTTTGTTAAATGTTTGCTTCGGATGTAATTTATTTTATTCCAATTTTGATGTAATACTATTATCGCAAATACTATCGAATGTAATTTCTTTTGTTTCAATTTCAATGTAGTACCATTATCGCTAGAACTATTGTTGGTTGTTTCTTCTGTAGTGAAATTGGCTCTAATGAAGAACAAATGGAATATTTCTTCCCTAGTTTACATTTTACAACAACCATATGGATCGTTGCACAAGAAATTGTTGAAAAAACTATTCTTACTATAGTGAAAATGGTTCCAATAACCAACGTGGTGCTTTAGAACTATGATAACTCCAATAACCAACGTGGTGGTTGCAAGGAAACTATACTAAATTGTAAATGTCTATATTTTCCTTAGCTTGGAACTAAAATAGCTCCAAGAACGTGTGCGGTGGTTGAGAAATAATTGCACAAGCAGTAATACGACTAAACTATCTCTAAAATAACACTATTTTCCTTGGTTTAGAACTAAAATAGCTCCAACATCTAGCGCAGTGGTTGCGGATATGGACCTTGAGGGGTCCCGTTAGAGATAGACATGCCACGGTGGTCTTTGCCAATGTGGTCATCTCTCCATGCCAACATCATTGCTTGAACTAGCATGGTGGTCAGCGCAACAAAAGATTATGTTGCACAGTGATAGATGGCAAAGCTACATAATGACAAGAGGCAGGGCAAAAGTTTTGTGCTGTTGTTAGGCCAACGTGGTTGTGCTTGAACCAGCACGATGGTCAGCGCAGCAAAAGATTGTGTTGCATAGTGATAGGCGAAGCTACATAAGCAAACATGGAAAGGCAAAGGCTGCGTGATGTAGTCAGGGCAGAGGTAGAGCAACAGTCTCTATGCTCATGAGAGTAACTACATATAGTGCCATGTGTCAAGCTCTACGCTATTGACCATGATAAGATTGTGTCTCATTATTACGCCAGTGTGCATTCATGATGTCGGGAAAATTTTCAGCGAGCGTGGGTCCATGCAAAGTTCAAATATTCACCCATAAGTGCATCACATCACGGCCTCAAAATGGCCTCGAAAATAGTTATGCGATTAGCTACACCCAAGCAAACGTTGACCCACCAATTGTTGTGGCTAACCTACCCTGACACACCCCTCATAGTCATTGCTGCTAACCCACATGGTTATGCAATAACAAGGCAAAAGCCCTCATTACCCCAATCATGATGATGCACATCCCTTTCACACATGCATGCACTATGTTTGCTTACCACACTTAAGCCTATGTCTCTCACTGGAATACGATCCGAGGTCCTAAGCTACATTTATACTACAAACAACGACACCAATATATATATAGGTGACAAAAGGACTCAAAATCCTACATACTAAGAATATGAAACAAGTAAACTATCCCAAAGCTTAATCACAAACAACCACCGAGCTGGTTTAGGAACTACTGACCTACATTGTATCTAGCGTGTGTATGATGTGCTCCTCAAACACCTTGCATCATGTCCACTTCTTATAGATGTCCTCTCTATTTGGAGAAACTCTCGTATTTTCATGCCAAAACGTCATCACCGTAGCAATAACTTCCACACTAAGGCTGTCTCTCCTTTTCTTGTGTTCTGTTGAAGCTCACAAACTTCTCGAATCGGGATGATCGTGCATTGCTTCTACTCTACATTCAACCGCTGGAGCCATGTTGGTCCTTCTGATTTACAACATCTTTGACATTGTGTGCCCAAGCCGTTTCTACTTTGTTTCAAGGGACACCAACATAGCTAATGTCGCCCTCTTTGCAGCTAGTTAATCTAAGCTGTATGCCCCTTTCACTTTCTATAGGCCATTTCTCAGGTTAGAGAGCATCACCTCTTGGGCGTGCATCTTTGGAGGTATTGGTAGGGTTGTTACTCTACAAACTTTAGGGTGCTAGCTAAAGCATGTGAAGACTTGAGACTAATAATCACCTGAATGGCCTGATGTTACTACCTTGAATGCTCCCAGCAATCGTGATAGCACAGCTCGTGTTCTTCGCTCCAATGGCAATGATCGAATGCATGCATCTGCAACTGCTTCTTGCTGTTGCTCTACAAGGAGTCTTCTTTGTTCTCATCGTTTCTCCTTTTGCAAATGTTGCAAAAGGGTCTTCCATTGCCGATTCGATATTGTGCCAGTGCTTTCCTTGAGCTGCACTTTATTCCTTGTGCCTTGACCTAGCTTTTTGACTTTCCTTTCTCGCAACCTCTGACTGCTTCTCTTGCAAGCCATGGCGAGCTACATGTTTCCATTGATGCCATGGCCACGATCAGTTTAGAATAGACCCAGAGAAGCTAGCTGGTGAGGCAAGCAAAGAATAGAAGACAACTTACCCAAAATAAGACAATGGCAAATCAAAGTCTGTGCAAGGTCACGTAAGCTACGTGCGGGTCGTAGGGCATTTGCAGGGTGGGGGCAGGTTGCAGGTACTTAATCTTCCAAGATTTGATGGGCGGGAGGTGTGAAAAATCTAAATTCATAGGAGTAGCAAAATCTCAGCCTCCGTCGATTTTTCCCCCTCCGACGATACACGTCAGCAGAATTGGATATCCCAAACAAGTGCAATGTGGCATAAAATGCTTCAAAACACAATTAGGCCAAAGGGCACGCTATTGGGTTTGATGATGTATATTATTAAATGCAATGACCTTTGGCATGCTTATGAGCCATATAGCAAGCAAGTGCATGGAAAAAGAAACAATTCAAAATTTCAAATAGTGTTGGATTTATTAAAATATCTTTGCACATGCACAAATTGCACTTTTCCAACTTCTTCCATTTTAGGATGAATCTAGATACCAATACCAACAACTATCAATGTTTTAAGGCCACCATGCACTAGTCCCAATAGTTTGGATTCCAAATTTTCAATCCGTTTTGGTTTTCAACAAATCAAAAGAAAGTTATGGAGCGTGCCCTCAAATGGGTATGCATCACTTTAGCACAACATTGGAGGCCCATTAATACATGCATAATGATCTCATTTAGGTGTGTCCTTAGGTTGAGGAGAATCTCACATAGTGTACTTTAGAATGATTACTTGGTTGGATTGATGTTTTTGAATAAATTGCTATATCCTATAGTCTTCAGGATGCATACTTCACATGCAACATAGCACTTGTAATGCTTTAACGATCTCATTTCAAATCCTTATTCCATAATTTTTTGCTCTCATATTCAATTTTGGAATGTGTACTACAACTTAAAGACAAAGTTTGCCAAATTCCATTGAGCAATGCATAAGTTATGGGTCATGCAAGATATTCATATACAGAAAAGTCCCTAAACCTCACCAAAAATGGCTACACCCAACCAAACAATGACCCTAATGCAGAAGTGGAGAGGGCTCGATTTCAGGCACTTCAACAATGGGTGTAAAAGGAACAAGCTCAATTTGAGGCTCAAAAGCAAGCACAAGATCCATTCCCTGACTTGGAACCACCAAGCCTGTGTTCCAGCAACAAAATCCACTACATAATATACCGCCATGCCAACTTGAAGGAGCCACACTCTCAAACATTCTAAGTTTCCTTGTGTCAATTCCCATTAGAATCCTCTTACAAAATTGTCCCAATCTCTGCGAGAGTTTCAAAGGATGGGTTGAGCTAGCAAATCCCCCTTCAGACATAGAAGATGTCCCTGCGAGGATGGGTGAGAGAGATGACATACGCAACATCAATGTGCCTTTGATCAATAAAGCATATGATGAAGTCTAAGCCGTAGTGGATTGTGGAGTAGGTGTAAATGTCCTATCCAAGGAGCTCTATAATTAATGGGGTCTCCCACTAATGCAAAAGGCTAATTTCAACATACACCTTGTAGATGATTCACATGCAAAGCCTTTGAGAATAGTGAATGGCGTGTCAACAAAAGTCACTGGAGTCTGCTTTTCTCTTCAATTCACAATCTTGGATCTCCCCAATAAATCCTATCAAATCTTGCTGGGACGTCCTTGGTTGTGTGAAGCATCAACCCTCCATGATTGGGGAACTGATAGACTGACAATCCAAAATCGCGACACTGAATAAGAGTCAATATGGGGACAGGAGCAATAAAACCAATTATGCCTAGAGCATTGGATGAAACCTCTTCAACGATGATCTCAAGCAAATCATCCCCCTTGCAAAATAGCATGCCATAGTAGGAAATACACAAAGTAATGTCAATAATTGGATCCAAGCATTGGCAACCATTAACAACTACCATTCACTAGATCCCATCTTCTCGCAAATTGATGCTAAGGTCATGCAAGTCAATCCTCCACTCACACATGAAGAATCAATAAATCTAGAGGTGCCATTCTTTATGGTGGATCTTGAATGGAACAAGGAACCTGAAGAGGCTATCCATTCCAGTAAGGACTCAGATTTTCCTTGGGACCTTGAAACTGAGGCTGAGAATGCTCAATTTGAAGATCATTTCTTTAACAATGACTTAGCCACTCTACATGCCCTAATGGCGGTCAAGCTTCCCAAAGTTCAAACTCCAAGGTTGAATAATAGTAGAAGATCTCGCAAGAAAGTTGGAGGATATCCCCACAAAGCCAAAGACCGAACCCTTCAATGAGTTCGAATGAGTCCAAACTAGGACCTTTGAATTGCATCTTACCAAGCTAGCTCCCTCAAAATCTGAGCCACCTCGTCTTGAATGGTCCCCTGATGGACTTTAGAAAAATAAAGCTCCCAAGAGCCTCAAAAATTGGTTAATGATAGTATGCCACCTAGTACCCATAGCACATGTCATGCTAGTTCAACACCATTAGAGGATGATCTTCGAGAAGTGTCGGAGCACTTCAAGAACTACACAAGTGGTAGTGTCCCCTCGCATAATAAACCTCACCCTTGAAGGGGAGGAAGAAAAATTAGTTTTCATTGGGGAACTGCTTACACGGAAGATGAAATAAAGCTCAAAGCACTCCTAATGGAATACCGAGACTACCTAATATGGTCATACAAGGAAATGAAAGGAATTCCACCAAAAGTGGTAGTACACACGATACCTATAAGGGAAGGTGCCCACCCTGAGGTATGTGGACCTTATGGAGGAACAAATCCAAAATATGGCCCCATGGTTTATGACAAACTAGAAAAACTCTTAGATGCCGGATTCATCTATGAGATAGAGCACACTGATTGGGTTTCACCCATTGTCATCATTCCTAAATGCAACAAGAAGCTAAGAATATGCGTTAACTTAAAGAACGCAAATACTACCACAATCAGGGATCACTATCCCCTACCCTTATAAAAAATAGTATTGGAAAAGGTAGCTAGATTAAAGGTGACACTATCTATTGGTAAATGATTTTGTCTTCTACATCAACCATCAAACATTGCTTTATCTTGTGAACCAACCATGTTCAATGGGAAGAATAACCAGATGGCTCCTCTTGCGGCAAGAATTCAACTCCAAAATATTTTGTCTGCAAAGGTGCCTAACACTACATTACCGATCACATGTCTCATGTCAAGTCGAGAGAAGAAGCCACTGGTGTAGAAGATGACTTGCCAGATGCCACACTATTTCAAATGGGTGATGTTCTATATTAGTGTGCAGATATCATTGGGTACTTAATGGCAAGAAGGCCACCCCCTGAAATGAAAGTAGTGGATGCCAGAAAACTAATTTTAAAAGCTGCACCCTATCAACTCAATGCAGTACAACTATACAAGATGGGCAAGGACTAGGTTTTAAGAAGATGTGTAATGCCTCATGATATCATGCCAATCCTTAGTGAAGTCCATGAAGGTATTACAAGAGGACACGTCCAAGGGGAAGCCACAGCAAGAAAAGTCCTCCTCGCAGGATACTGGTGGCCAACACTTTGGGAAGATGCCTATGAATATGTCAAAAGCTGTGATCTATGCCAAAGGAGTACTAAACCACAACACAATGACTTCAATCCCCTAACAATAGTTGTTGGACAAAAGCCATTAGAAAAATGGGGGATTGATAATGTGGGTACCATCCATCCAGTAGCAAAGGGAACATAGGCACACTACATAATTGTGGCCACTTATTACTTTACCAAATGGGCTGAAGCTAAAGCAGTCAGAAGGTAGATGCCAGAAGCACAGCAAGATTCTTATAGGAGAATGTGATCACCTGATTCGGTTGCCCCATTGAAATTGTGTCGGATAAAGGCATGCATTTTTGCAAAGACCCAGGTGGTGGAGATCTGTAAAGAAGACATGCCAAATGCCTATCACAAAAAGAGGGCTTACAAGCTGAGAGGCAAAGAAGAAGTGGTTGTGACCTTTGGGGGATAAAAATCCCATAAGCATAAATGTGCCCTTGGGGGCCTAGGATATAATTGCATATTTGAACCTCCTAGGGTTTTTTGGGAGGGGAGAGAGGCCCTTTGCATGGTTAGGGGTCGGGGCTTGGGATCCCCCATACCCAATGCACACATGGCACTTTATATGCCAACATGGTATCAGATCAAAGATACTCTGTGGACCTATGCACTCATGGGCTACTACGTTGTTGACACATGATGGCGGCTCTGGTTGATTTTTTGGATTAGGCTGGCGGTGATGTCATGATCCAGAGGCGGCTTCTTTAAGTGCAACTTGTGATTTGTATTGGCAGTGGCGATTCCTAATTGTACCATGTTCCATGTGTTTGTTCCTCCCATGGGCTTTGGTGGCTAGCTACCCATGGAAATTTGGTTACGAGGACTTTGTTGTGTCTCACGTGCCTTGTTTGGTTGGCCCATCCTTGGTTTTTTTGGGGGTTAGTTTAGCTCGAGGTTTGTCCACAAGGGAGTGTTGAAGGTGGTGGCCTTCATCCCCCACTTGGTGGAGCATGGTTTATTGAGACAGGGATGCAGTTTTCGACACTTGGCCTTTGGGCGATAAAAATCCCATAAGCACAAATGTGCCCTTGGGGGCCTAGGATATAATGTCATATTTGAACCTCTCTGTCTCATCCCTCCCAATATTCTTTTTAAGGAGAGAGAGGCCCTTTGCATGGCTAGAAGGTGGGGCTTGGGACCCCCCATGCACATGTGGCACTTTTTGTGCCAACAATTAGAACGCGCTACGATCTGGTTGGGCTCTTGGTTGGATTAGTAATCTTAAGGTCCATGTGATTCCTAGGGGAGAGGTTGTTAGGTACTTAGGAGCAGGGGGGTGAACTTGCTTCTGCAGAAAGGTCACAAGGGACTTATGGGGGACATTAGCTTAGTTGAATCGATTTGGTGGAGCCAGGCATTCCCAAGAGCCATGAGAAGTCTTAGGCTTCCACAATCTGACTAGGGCCTAGAGCTTTTATTAAAAAGTAGTTAAAACTTGGAGAGACTTGTGGGACTCATGTCAAGTGGATTAGTGGCAACTGGGAGCCCTTCAAGAGTGCTACAAACTCAACATGGGAGAGGAAGACTTGTTGCTATGATCAGTCACTTAAAGATTTACTTTAGAATGATCTTTGAGTTGCATATCTAGTCCTGGGGAAGATGTGACCATTGGATACTTGGTAAGACACGCTTGTGAAGGATTCTTGCAAAGCCTGTGTATCATGGAATTATGCAAGGGCCATCATTGATTCTGGATTTAAATAGGAAATGGATGAGGAGGAGGAGTGCGGCTTGATGGAAGCGCAAACTGTAGGAGGTTTGGAAGAAGTGAAAAGTGGATAGAGCTAGTTTCTTACTTCAGAAAGTCATGCACTTGTTGGTCAAGGGAAAACTGGCCAAACACTTGCCCATGATCCCAATCTACCCATTCTGTGGCAAAGTATCAAGATGTGTCAACACATTCAATGGAACTATGCGGTGTCAAGGCGGCTCAAAGTCACAATCCACAAGGCCAGCCTGTTCTTTATAGGGTCAAGATGATGGGCGATGTTAATAGGTGATACGTATAGATTCTCATCCACGCTCGTGGCTGCATGACCTTTTTTGCATGCATCCGTCATCCTGGCATTGTGGCAAATAAGGAAGAAAGTAATCTTTCAGCAACAAATTATCCTAGGGCTAAGTGACTCATCAATATTGGATCTTGTCAGTGCAAATTTGAGAGACCTCAGTTGGTTCATGAGCTCCAAAGATCCGGTGGTAAGCAGAAGACTTCTTGAAGTGAGAATATATCTTGTAGTATGATGGATTAGCTGTGTGTGGCAGAGGCTCTGTGCTTGAATCCCTGCAGTAAGCCAATTTTTGTAAGGTCTATTTTAGACTGACCATCCCATATTTTTTATTTATGCACGCAGCATATTTTAACACAAAAAAAAGAAACACGTTAAGGTCTTTAAAAACATGATAACATGGTGTCTTGTAATGCAGATAATGATGAAATAGAATTCTTAAAGATAAACTTTGTGGTAAAGTAAACGTAGGTGAGTGTTTCTTACTATTGGCCTCAAGTTATAATACAGTTAATCAAGAAGGTGATAATATTTCTACCACAACCTAGGCATGTACATTCTATACCATTTATTGAAGAGACAGGGTCGATGCACAATCAGGTGTAGCCAATCATGGAGCTATTTTCTTGGCAATTTTGGGACCAGGATGTGACATGCCAGTGGGTAATATTTTGAATTTGGGGCAGACTTGTATGCTCGTCGAAATTTTTCCCAATGTAATTATTGCCTTACTAGCATAATAATGAGGCACAATCTGTCAAAACTTGTTGTTCTAAGCACTACAAAGCTTGATACATGTCACTACATGAGCAATTCTAACCTCCTTTGCTTAGTCTTTGTGTTGCATCTTTGTACATCAAACTGTTCACAGTCTGCCCTGTCATCTACTCGCTATTGCTAGCCACTTGTAATCCACCCATAGCTTGCCACTAGTCATCTTAGACCCCCTTATCTCACCACCTATCATCTACGTGTAGCTCTCCCATGTTGATCTAGATTTGCAATCACCTCGTTGATGTTGGCTTGGTGTGACCACCACACTAGTTCTTGGAGGTGGCTGTAGCTACTCCTAATTAAACCAAAAAAAAAAAAAAGGCCCTTATGCCCTTTGTAGTGTTAACCACCCCTCTAATATATTCAGCTTTTCTATATAACTTGAGTTTTAAGTAATAAATTGTCTTTGCATTTATCCATCCTTGGATACAATGGTTGTCTATTTTTTGAAATATAGAAGAGTAAAACATGGATGTATATTGCCCGGGTCTTCTTTAGGGCTTGAGTACCCCTCTAATACATTTGGCTTTTCTATATAACTTCAACTTTAGATTAATAAATTGTCTTTGCATTTATCCAGCCGTGGATATGATGGTTTTCTCTTTTATGACTACTTCACTCAGTTGGACTTTATAATTTGATGGACATTTTCAAAGTATAAACCTCTACATCCCGACAAGCAGTTAACAGATGTCCCTATGAACATTGCCTCCCAAATGTTTCACCATACTCCTCTACCTTTACACTCTAAGAGCGTTTGACACAATATTTACTCCTCCATTCTTGAAGAGAGCTCTTCACACAATCATTCCTCCCCTAATCTTGAAATCGTGAGATATGAGAGATCCTCACACAATCTTCATGACATAGATAGTCTCCTCACACAAATCTTGAAATATCTATGCTACAACTTTATCCTGAATGCAAGCCTGGTGGTGCAAGACTTGTTTTGTACATATCAATGATAGCTAGAATAGAGTTTCTAATTCCATACCTCTCTCTCTACCCTAGGATTGGAATTTCATGCAGCCACATGCATACAATTCCGATCCCAAGGATTGGTATCTCGTTTCTCTTGATTTGTAATATGACGTACTCGCTCTCAATGTGACAACAAATGAAGACAAAAAATGTAGCAAATGAAGACAAAAGACTATTAAGAATCCGATCAAGCCTATAGTTAAGAACACACTAACCACATGTTCAACTACACAACTAACATGGCCATATACTCACGACATCTGCTCTCATTAGTAAAAAAAAATCCCAACTTTCCATAGACCCTTAATAGGGCAAAAAAAAGGAGAACTAAACATTTCTAGAGAAAGAAAATTTACAATAAAGGAACAAATGGAGGGTTTATTTTCATTATCAAAAGTTCATCCCTAGCACATTCATTGCTTGTTACAGAAGTGCTTCTCAAAGAAGAATATAGTTCAAAATAGAGGTGGCTACTCTTGTTTGGGTTTGGACGTGGAGCTAGGGCTTTTGAGGTGTTTTTCTTGTCCTTTGGGGTCTTGGAGGCAGGTTCGGCAACGGGCATGGGCCCCTCCTTATCTTTTAAATCTTTAATGGCCATCTCCAGCACCTCTTCCTCAGGCATCCCCATGTATTCGAGATCGATGTCGGTACGAGGTATGCTCTCGGTAGAAGCATGAAACCAACTTCATGCTTCATTGTCTTGAAATACTAGCAGAACAAAGACTCCAAGTACTCTGCTTGTTTCTGGTTTTCGCTTACCATGTGTTGATGTGAGCTTTTGCTGAGGAAAGTTTTGAGGCACGCGATGGGGAGGAGGAGATGCTTGTGATGAACAACTATTTAATGGCATCTATGTAGTAATTAACTGCACTAAAAATAATCGAAAAACACCTCGGGGATATAAAATCGCATGCAAGCCCAAGAGGCTACCATGCCAGTGATTGGTCACTAACTAGTAGTACCACCTAGATTACATCAAGGATCTCAAGAGCATCCAACAATCCTCATCATCATTGAGCTCTATGATCATAATGAATTTGGTGACTCCCAACAATTCTTGTTTTGCATACCTCCGTATGCTCGGGGGTCCATGAGTAGCCGAGGACAATAGAAGCACCTCGTAATTGAGCATTACTTTCTTCATCGTAGATTCCTCAAGGCACTAGAAGAACTCGACGTAGGTAAAGTAAGTGCAAATTATAGCTCCAAATATGCTTTGAGTATCTTGGAGCTCAGAGTAGTAGCTACTCTCAGATCTAAGATAGCTACTCTCAGCTCCAAGACACACAACATATCGCGAGCCGCTATAAGGTGTGCTTCTCTTACCAAGGCTAGAACGGGTTGCCATCAAGGGAACACTAAACGAGTGCAAAAGTATCCCATTTTTGGCTCTTTAGAACCACATTCACTACCTCGAAGTAGCAGTAACTAATAGTTTTTGTGATAATAGTATTATATCAAAGTTAAAACAAAAGAGATTACATCCGAAGCAAAAGTTGAACAAAAGAGAGTTCATCCAAAGAGAAACTTGTTAGTACTCATTAGATCTTTGTGGCACTTCTTTTAGCAATTTTAGCACTTTTCAACTCAACACCACCACGGTATGGTGAGACTTGTGTCACTTTTTCCGTGACAACGAAATGTAAGTATCTCACTTCCAGGACACTTTGTCCGAAGTTGTTCATCCAAGCTTTGTCGGCCAATCTCTCTCAATAGGCAAGGAAAATGGAAAAGACATAGCTCAAGCATTCCAACATTTTATCACAGGAAACCACCAGGATGGTTTAGGCAACCACTAACCTGCATTGTATCCAACATGTGTATAATGTGCTCGTCCAACTTCTTGCATCCCATCCACTTTCTGCAGATGTCCTTATTTTTTATCGGAATGATCGTGCATTGCTTCCACTCTGTGTCCAACAATTGGAGCCACATTGATCCTTTTGATTGACAACATCTTCAACATTATGCACCCAAGATGTTTCTCCTTTGTTTCAAGGGAAACCAACATAGCTAATATCGCCCTCTTTGCAGAAGGTTGATCTAACCTCATGTTCTTCGCTCCAATGGCGTGCAGCTACAACCGCTTCATGCTACTGCTATGCAAGAAGTCTTCTTTCTTCTCGTTGTTTCTCCCTCCACAAACATTGCAAAAGTGTCATGCCATTCTTTTCCTCGATCAGCAATATTGCTTTCCTCAACCTGCAATCTGTTCCTTGTGCCTTGACCAATCTTTTCAGCTTTTCTATCTTGCAGCCTCTGTCTGCTTCTCTTGCAAGCCACCATGACGAACTGCATCTTGCCATTGATGCCATGGCAAGAATCAGTGAACCACCAGAATAGAACCTCCAGAACAGAGACCAGCTAAGAATAGAAGACAACTTACCCGAGCCTACCAACCTCAATGTTTTTATGCACCACCCACTACTACATGTCCTTTGGGTTGCAAGGGCCGTCTCAGCATTCAGCATCTCAATGCCAATGCTCCTTAGGGGGAGGGAGGTTTTGGGTGTGTGTTCACAGTGCAGGTTGCAGTATTCAAAGATTTGTAGGGAGGAGCTGTGGAAATTCAAAATTCATGAGAGTAGCAAAATTTTCAGTCGCTGGATTTCCCCCCCTCCGATGATACATGTTAGCAAAATTGGATATCCCAAGCAACTGCAATGTGGTGTAAATTGCTTCAAAACACAAATAGGCCAAAGGGCACGCTATTGGGTTTAATGCTATGTGTGAGGAAATACAATGATCTTATAGCAAGCAAGTTCATGGAAAAAGAACCAATTTAGAATTTAGTGTTGGATTTATTAAAAGATCGTTGCAGATGCACAAATTGAACATTTTCAAATTCTTCCATTCTAGGATGAATCTAGATACCTATATCACCAACTATCAATGTTTAAGACCACCATACAATAGCCCACTAGTTTGGATTCCAAATTTTCAATCCGTTTTGGTTTTCAACAAATCAAGAAAAAGTTACGCAGTATGACCTCAAATTGTGTGCATAATTTTAACGCAACAATGGAGGCCCCTTAAACCATACCTAAGGTTCTCAATTTGGTGTGTCCTTGGGTTGAGGAGATGCTCACATAGTTTGCTTTTGAATGATGACTTGGTTGCATGTATGTGCAGAACAAAATTGTTATATCTTATACCCTTCAAGATGCATGCTTCACATGCAACATAGCATTTGTAATGCTTTATTAGTCTCATTTCAAATATGTATTCCAATTTTTTTTGGTCTCATGTTCAAGATTAGAATGTGTACTACAACTTGAAGACAAAGTTTATCAAATTCCGTTAAGCAATGCATAAGTTATGGCTCAGGCAAGATACCTATATACAAAGAATGCCTTGAACCTCACCAAAAATGGCTACACCCAAGCAAACAATGACCCTACACATTCATTCTTGCATTGTATGTAATGTTATGCATCACAAGAATATCATGAGTGTGTGATTTTACTTGTGACCATATCAATCTATGTGACTTCTTAGACTATGCAAATGTGAGGACTAGGGTGATTTCTATACTACTAGAAGTCACTTCAAACATCCCATCTCCTTACTACTACATTTTACTAGTCCACATGCCAAAACTATGACATTGAACAAGTGTACTATTACACATGTCACAATATTGGGAAGAGAAATGCATTAATGCCTTTTAAAACTTATGCTAATTTTGTAATTAAGACATTTATGCTCATAGACTCAAGAAGAGGACATAATAGTAGGTTTTAGAATTGTATAAACACAAACATGTTCACTAATTATAGATTTTGATTGATAACTTTTTTAATGGGCATGGTTCTTGTATTTAAACAAAATATTTGTTCTTATTTGTTGGGGTAGCATTGATCTATATCAAGGCAAGCTTCACATATTTCTTTTAAAGCTAATAAATGAACTATCTTAAATTGCATAGAACATATAAACATTTCCATGGATGGGGATGTTAGTGCACCCCAGCATCAGCAATCTCCATTGATACTAATGGTTGCAATTATCATACCCTACTATAGGGCTAAATGATTGGGCATCTTGTAAATTGACACAAGCCATGATGCATATAATGGCTTTTCTAGACTTAAATATGAGTTTAGCATTACTATCACCAGTACTTTCACAATAGCACTAAATGAAGATCTACTTGCAATGGTGGGTCTAAAAAAGGTGTTTTGAGTGTCCATCTCGCCTTACTTAAAACATTACATGAACCCATGAGATAGTTGACCTATAATCATGGGTGCAAGCATGTGTGCATGTGTGTGTGTGTGTACGTGTGCACATGCGCATGTGTGTGCATGCATATAGTTGGGTCTTTACAGCATTTTGGCTTAAACCAAGGATTATCAATTTGGTAAATTTCAAGGCTCTTTGGGAAATTCCTCATTGGATCCCTCCAAGATCTTCCTTAAACAACCCTATAGTACCCACGTCGTGGGAGGTTGTATTCCTAAATATGCTTGTATGCATATATAAGATCAGCACTTACTTGTCAGGATTTCATGTCATGATAACTATAAATAAGATATAGGTTAGTTGTTGTGACAATTTCTATGAAATGGTCTGGTCTTTCCACAAGTATTATTTTAGAATAAACAATATCATGCATTGTGCTTGCACCAAAATGGCCCATGGTACTCCCACTTTAATGAAGTTTTCAAGGTGCTAGTATGAAAAATTAAACATTCCTTTGTCTAAGAAACGTGTACAAGGTAGAATTTCACCCTATTGGTTTTGCTAAAAAGAATATGCAAATAATAGTAGTAATCCCTCATAATTTAGTTGGCTTGTAAGTGGAGAACACGTAGATTTTGACTTGTTTAGCACTAAAGACAAGAACATTAGATGCGTGTGGAATTAGTGTATAGTATGTGTCACATTGGAAGTAATGGTGTGAAAGTGAGCGCTAGGGAGACAAATGCAATGGAGAAACAAAGAGGAAGTAGGCCCATGATGTCCTTAAGTGTTATATGTTACAAGAGGTAAAGGTCAAAGTCTACTCTATGAGCAAGCTTTCACATAAGGAATGTGTCGGGATATTAGTGACCTTCCAACTAAGAAACTCAGCCAAGAGACCATCAAGGCAAACGATAGGCTTTCTAAAGGTTGAGTAAAAAACAATGGCAGTCATCCAAGACCTTTTATGACAAGTATCCAAGGTGGTTACAATATATAATGAAACTAATGATTGGTTATTTTCAGGGGAGGCTTGATCTTTAAGATATGATGCCCAAGATTTGCCACTTGTAGGTCCTCGCCCTTGACTAGGAAGTGACATAGCAAGTGGGTGATACATGTGGCAGTATGCACTTAAGGTGATGTGCGAGGCAGCACGGGCAAGGCAATTTTAGGGCTAATCATAGCATTAGGAAGAAATGAGGGGGAGTGATGAAGACATGAGATAGATGGAGGAAACACTCAATGTGAAATGTGAAGTGAGATCACATGAGGTTAATAATATAGAAAGAGGGAGGGTCTAGCGGAGTTCTCGATGAATTGGCACAATTTACAAAGCGTAGATTGTGTAGGGGGTTGTGGAGGGAGTTCATATAATAATGGATGGTTGGGAAAAGGCAGATAAGGCGGTCAATCAAAAGTCAAATCATCCTAAACGTCTCGCGTGTCTTTTAACATTTTAAATCAAAAGAAAAGAACGGAATTTTGCAGGGGCCGCCACATTTGGCGGGATACAGGTGGATCGCAGCAGCCCCTAGGCAGTAGTGTCTGGTCGCGGCCAGCTATTTTTAGGGGAGGCTGCCTGAAGGGACAAGTGGCGGGTCCAGCAGGGCCACAAAGGGCGCCACGCTGGCGGACGCCCTTGTGCCGCGTGCGTTCTAGTCTCGTTTATAACCCCCCTTTATAGTCTCTCTCTCTCTCTCTCTCTCTATGTATATTTTATCTTGTTTCTCTCTCTCTCTCTTTGAAGTCCCCTATATGTATGTATACGTTATCTTGTTTCTCTCGCGCGCTCTCTCTCTCTCGTGATCTTTGGAGTCCCCTTTAGGTATGTATATAGTTTCTCTTGTTTCATTTTCTCTCTCTCTCTCTCTCTCTCTCTCTTCCAAAGCTCTTTCCCAAATTCATAGCCATAGTACCTCCCTCTTTCCCTAGGGAGACCTTTACCCTTTTAGGTGAAGAGTTCCCTTCGATCAAGCATCAATCCATCTCGCAACATTCCAAAGATGATTTTTTTTTTTGAATGGGCACACAAGAAATCGACCATTGTCGCTCAGCCGCCTTGTCTTTCACAGGTGTTGAGGGACAATTAGTCTGCCTTCTTCTTCGTGCAAGTTTAAGGAGAATTCTTAGGCTAGCAAAGTTGTTGCTGAGAACATCTTTTGATCTTTCTGCTACACCAGAGTTTTTATAGCCTTTATTTATTCCTTTTTTCTGATTAATGAAGTGTGTGGGAGCATGGCCTCCCTCTCCCACAAATAAAATAAAACTAATTGCATGAAAAGATCGAGGGAAGTGGGCATCAATATACTATTCGCAATGTGAGTGAAATTTCAATCCCCACTTTCTACAAGTGTTGCATTAGCCTTTTCTAGGCATGGCTAACACTTGAAGGTGACATGTTCTCATGAGTCCCAAAATTCAACTGCATGTCTAGCCCTAGGCTAGATGGAAAGCACGATGTTCATCTCATTCAAGCAATGTAAACTAAGGCACTTGTTAGAGTACATTCCCAGAACGTACCATGCTAGTCATTACTTTGGAGTGCAGACAAGCTTTACTTAATGCTAGTAGTGAAGGTAAGGAGGTTGCGTCTTGAAAACGTCTCTAGCTAGTATAGCAACACAATCCAAGTAGCCCTTCTTGAAGAATTTGTGTGTAGGTAGGTGCCCAGGAAGGTTCTGAATGGAGACATAGGAAGAGATCCATTGTGCATCTCACCAGGCTTGATTTGGGGGCATTGATGTAGGATGTGAGTGACACAGGAACATATGTGGTGGCAGCAATGTTCAGAGAATGGTGACGCAGGAACATATGTGGTGGGAGCAATGTTCAGAGAAAACTACCAAACGATGCAGAATGAGACTGTAAAATTTCAAATCTACCTAAGAGATTTATTTTTGCAAATTCAAAAGTTGTATGTTTTAGATATATTTTGGTTTTAAAACTTGAAAAGTTCTTGGAAAACCCACGAGGTTGAAGGTTGTAGGTTTCTCTATTTATAAAAGTAAAACTTCTCTATGATCACTACATGGGAGGCAAATTTGGGACGCGAAGGTGACTCATGGTGGTCGAGGAGGCATGACCTCTTGAATTTGTCAACTGCAGTAGCCTCCTAAGCAGGAGGCACGGTCGAAGGGAGACACTCAAATTATTTTGGGAAGTTTTAGAAAGGATGATAGAGGGCTCGAGGGCAAGGTTGACAGAGAACCTCGTTGTAGTAAAGAGAGGTGGGAACCTTGTTGCAGTAAAGAGAGAAAAAGGTTCATGGAGGATCACAGCATCGCTCAATTTCTTGTGATAAGAGCCATGGTGGGGGCGATCAATACATGTGTGATCTGTGGGGGAAATTTTCAATTGTGGGCCTTTTATGAGGATCGAGGGATGTCCAAGCTTGATCTATAACGATCAGGTACATTAGTGTTTCCTTTTAGAGTGACAGACGGATGACATCTTCTGCAAAAGGAGATGTAAATATCGAACGGATACGATTTAATTTTTGGCCGTCTGTTGAAAATCTTGCTGTTGAGGTGCATGAAATTTTGTGTATGATGGGTAGGGTGGAGGGGGGTGTGGGGAAGAGAGTCGGGAAAAGGGAATGAGCCTGGAGGAAGGAGTGGTCCTAGGGGCAAGTCTCAACGGAGGATTGTAGGCGATCGGTGGTAATCGGGAACCTATCAGTCCGACCCGAGGGCTTTCCCGGATGTCAAGGGTGGCTGTGAGTTGTTGACATCACAATGAGAGCTCCATTCCGCGGTCATGAAAGCAACCAACATGCCAATTTGTCCAGTTTTGGAGGGTAGAGAGCTGCCCTGTGTGCCAGTTAGTGGGGCTCAGTCATCCCCACGAGTAGGCCATTCGAGATGCCCCATGAGGAGCTTGCTAGCCCACGATCTCAAAAGTCAACAATTTTAACCCGTCGTTCGCGTGCGAGACTGGGAAAGTAGGTATCCTTGCTCTCAGCACAGGCATTGCAGTGAGAAACATAATTGGTGTGGCAACAGATATATGTAATAGACACATTGAACATTACTGTGAAACGGCGTGATGTCCGCAAGCGACCGGCGGAGCGCCATGAGGAGGGGGGAGACTTGTGATTGTGTGGGGGGATACCAAGGATATTCTTCCGAAAAAGAGGGAATGGGGGAAAGCATTCTAGAGATCTAAGTGGCCATTCTCGTGTGTGTGTGTGTGTGTGTGTGTATAGAGCTTCCCAACGTCTCTTTCTTCTGCTCTTTTTCTTTCCCTTTGCTACTACTTGTTCTTCTTCATTGTCAAATGGTTCTACTGCTGTTCTTTCATTTCTCTGAGGCCTGGTCTTCGAGCTCCACTTTCGCTCAATTTCACAGTCAATCTCCTCCTCCGCCATCGCCATCTCCTCCCCAAGCTCTTCGCTTTGCATGACGACCTCCCTCCTTCCCCCCGTCCCCTCCTTCTCCTCCTCCCTTCCCCTCCTCCGCCTCCTCCCCTTCGGTTTCCCTCAGCCTTCCTCCCCTCGCCGGAAATTCCTCTCCTTCCCTCCCCCCCATGCTTCTTGCTTCGCCGCCCCTTTTCGGCGTTTGAAGCCTGCCACTCTTTGAGATTTCTCTGTGCTCTCTCTCTTCTTGGGCTGGCTCGCCCGCTCGCTCGCTCGCTCGCTTGCTTGCTTGCTTGTCGCAAAGCCGTTCGCGGAGGTTTTTCTGCTGCTCTCCCGGTAGATCTTCATTTTGTGGTTGTGGCTTCCAATTCCAGATATCCCGAAACTTGGATGTCTTCTGAAAATTCGCCTGATTTCTTCTCAGGACGACCATGGACACCCAAGACCCTCGTGTAACGTCGTTGCCCTTTTCTCAGCCCCTTGCCGTAGAAGCCTCAGTAACCATACCTCGGAGAGCCTACGGGCTCGACCCACAACATCTTCGGACTCCATCTACAACGGATTCGAGTGATCGGTCGCAGCACTCTCCTGCACTAGAGGCAAATCCTCTAAACATGTCGCAGTCGTCTACCGCACTCGTTACCACCATCGCTTCTACAGCCGCTACTTTCGCACCTCATAGCCTTGGTTCTACGCACTTCAAGCGTCTTGAGAACGGGAATTATGCACCGAAAATTGAAGGGGAAGGCGAGGTGGAAGACGACAGGAAGAAGGAACGCGAACACAAGAAGCGGTCCAAGAACTGGACTAGGCTTGAGACTTTGAAGCTGATAAAAGCAAGAACTGAACTCGATGAGCAGTTCAGGAAGAGTGGCAGGAAATTCGCTTTATGGGATGAAATCGCACAAACACTTGGGAGAGTGGGTTTTTCCCGTGACGCCCAGCAGTGCAAAGACAAGTGGGAAAAACTGACAGCCGGGTACAAGGAAGTCCGGGATGGTGCCAGGGACAGAGAGGACCATCCTTTCTACGACGAGCTGCATCAATTGCTTTCCTGGAAGTCCCATAGTAATGTTGACGCGAAGAGAGTGAAAGCTGAGTTTGCCAGCGGACATTTGCCAAGTCGGAAAGAAGACCCAGTTCCTTGCTGTGCCGTAAATGGAAGCATTCATGTCGAACTAAGAGAGGAGCAGAGGGAAGAGACCTCTTCTCCAGCGAAGAGAAAGAGGGCTTCAGAGTGCGTGTCGCTCACAGACCTGGCCGTAGTGCAAGATCTGCTGGAGACTGTCATCACAAGGCAACAACGGTTTTTCAAAGATCTGTTAGATGCTGTGGAAAGAAAAGAACAACTGCGGGAGCAGATTCGGCACGAGAGAGAGGAGAAGTGGAGAGCAGAAGAGAGAGCCCAAAGATATGCATTCAACAATGCCATGATCGTACTAACGCAGAGGCTTATGGGACCAGGAGCAGGAGCAACAGCAATAGTACCTGCACCACCCATAGTGGTTCCCCAAGACGGAGCCTTAGGCCCTAAGAAGAGGTCCAAAAATTGGAAGAGAACTGAGGTTCTGCACCTGATCAGATTTCGAAGAGAGATGGAAGCAAGGTTTTCAAAGTCTACAAGAAGAGCTGGCCTTTGGGAAGAGCTGGGAGGGAAGCTCTTGTCTGTAGGTATCAAGAGGGATGGGAAACAGTGTAGGGAGAAGTGGGACAAGCTCATGGCAGAATACAAAGATGTAACTGATGGAAGGAAGGATAAGGACGAGAGTCCTTATTTTGCAGAGCTCAATGCTTTTGTGGGGAAGACTGTGGAGGAAGAGGCCAACATCACTCAAGAGACAGCCAAGGAAGAATTTGTGGACATTTGAGTTGCCCTTGAGAGACAGTCATATTGACTGATAATTTAAGCCCCAGATTTGTATGGAGAACAAAGAGTCACGCATCTCCTTGGAGCTTTTGTATGGTAACTGCCTGCAGAATAGTTGGGCAACCTGTTAGTATACTCCTATTCACAATTTGCAGCCTTCCTGGAAAGGCAGAGGATGTAAGTACATGGTAACTGTCAAGGATTTGTTTATAATTTAAACATGTCTGCCCAGTGCCATGGTGAGAGAAAAAGGCCTGTAGTTGGTTCAGCAGTAGAGAAGCTGTACAGTTCTGATTTTGCAGTTGAGATTAAGCTAGAAATGGTCTTGTACAGTTTATTGTGCAACTGCGTCCTTATGGATAGCTCAGAGCTGCCCATGTTTGTAAATACTCATAGAGAAAGTAGAGATTATCTTATTTTGGGCTTCGTCCCTTTTCATGATAGTTGTTTCTTCGACCGGCGAATATATATGACTCTGTGGTAGTTCCCCTCTTACTAGTTAGCTCTTTTTAAGGCCCATACATTCAGTTTAAAAATACTAGTGCTCGCTGTCTTCTGTATCGATTACTTTGGATTGTTTTTGTTCTACGAGCGAGCTGTGGGTTTGCAAAGCGCAAAGGGAGTATCATGCCCAGGGATTTTACTGTGGAGGGTTTAAACAAACCAGCTCTGTCCATCTGTTCATGAGGTTTGACGATTCATCTCGGACTTTCCGGTTAAATGCATCTCCTTTGGACTGGTTACTACTGTGGGAGGGATAACGTCTTTCTACATAAAATCAGCTAGTTTGTCTGCACTTTAGGCGCGCGTAATTAGGGGCTAGAAGACTCGAAGAGGGGACAACTTACAAGGTTGCAAACCAGGAGTGGTCTCTGCAGCCGATCCCACCAGTGTTCACCGAAAATCTGCAAACCATATACAATGAACCTGCAACATTTTCATTTTCACCCAAAAAAAAACCTTACTTTAGGCGATTTAGTTATATTTTAGCTATAAAGTTGGCAAACTCTCAAGAAAAACCTTCAAAATTTGAAACCCCAAGTTTTGTGATTTTCTAAGAAAAATGTTTTTTGTGAACAATGGTTCCCATTGCTCAAATTTCACGTTCAACCAATTTAACTAAGGTTAATGATGAGTTAATGTGGTGAGGTAGCAAACAAGGAGTGGTCTCTGTTGCTGCTCTCAGATGGCCAAGACTGACAAGTAAATCATGAGTTGATATCGTGAGGAGCTCAATGGCCAGCAACACACTCTCTTTGTCCTCAAACCCTCCCCCCTCCCATCTGAACATTGAGAGAGAGTGTTGGTGGCCATTGTTGTTGGATACCTATCTACTAAGAAGCTTGAGGGGAGAGGGTGGCATGACAACTATTAGAGTATTGAGACCCAAGGTGCCTACAAGGCTAAGGGCACCACCTGCCCTTAGCCTATCTATTAAGAAGCTTGAGGAGGGGAGAGGGTGGCATGACAACTATTGACCCAAGGTGCCTACAAGGCTAAGGGCACCACCTACTTGCCCATTGTGCGATAAGAAAGTACAGGCACGTTTGCTCGCCCATTGTGCAAAAAGAATATAGGTTTTAAAAATTCAATTTGCATTACTCTTTTTTACAACTCAAGGAGGAATGTTACATTGTAACTCAAAGTATGTATACAACTTTAGAGCTAAACTAGTAGCATAGCTTCTCTAGTATGCTTCCTTACTAATTGAGAGTATAGGGCTACACTAGTAGCAGAGGTTCTGGAGTTGTTTCTAAAATAGCTCAAGAAGTGATGATGATGAGATGTTGGAGTCGACGTTAGAGGAGGAAATGGTACAAGAGGAGCTAGTGCACAAGGAGAAGATTGAGGATTGTGCAGATGCATCACATGCTCCAGCTGCGTCAGAATCCTCCTGAGGAGCGTCTAGGTATAGCGAAAGCTAAAAGTCTCCACCACCGCCAGCAATAGAAATTGCATTTAGAACAAGATCTAGAAAAGCAATAGCCTCCGAATGAGGATCAACCTTCTCTATGAGTTGGACCGTGGTAGATATCTACACATGTACACAATCACTAAGATCAGTGTGGATGTTGGTCACTAAATCATTGAGAAGTATATACATGTACAAAAATCATGTGAAATCCTCTACATTGTTATTGAGAAGTAATATATACAGTCTCTCAAGCAATGCTTTTGCATTGAATTGTGCTCTCCCTCCTATGCAATAGCTATTGTAATGTTTTGTTAGTATAATAGACGAAGATAATGAATGAATCATGTAAATATAACAAATGAAGATAATAAAGAACCGATTTTCTATGCACCTTTTTGTTGTTGATAATGAATGAGAATTGTTTCAAAATAATGTCCTCTGTCTCCACATGAATGTCATGATGAGAATTCTTTCAAAATAATGTCCTCTATCTCCACACAAATGTCATGATGCAATTGGGCAGCGTATAACATTGTCCTATTGATAAACACTTATCAATATTCCATCTTCATAGAACTTGATCTCAAGTACTTTGTTTTCATGGCCGAACAAGTTAAGGTCTTGGTCCATTGGAACTAATTTATCCGCATACTATGTTTATAGTAAAAAGAAAATATAAAATTATGGCTTGCAATCATATACTTAATGGTAATCATACTTGGCACCACCTCACAGTAGAATTTGTTCGATATTGATTTATCCCAACCATCATCCAAGAAGTCAAGGTTCTCTTTATTTCCAGTTGCTTTGTAGGTGAGCATTGTTTTACATACATTTACTGAATACTTGTTAAACAGGTCAACAAAAACAATGATTGGCATGCATACATTGATTTTTACAATTCTTGTAGCAATGTCTGGACGTAAACATCATTGAACTTTTGTAAATAGCTTAGCCCTATATGTCTCTATCACACCACTAGGGGGCACTGGCTAGTCTATCATATTCCATGGTAGAAGATCTTGTTTCCTCAACAAACATTGAGTGTTTGCTTTGTTCAACAATTCATAAAAATGGTCATAGAAGAAGATACTTGTATGTGCTAATTGAGTTGAAGATCTACCATGATATTGTAATTCTCCTACTGCTCCATGCAAGACATCTAAGAATCCCAAAATGCACTCCATCGGCTACCATTCTTCATGTGATGATGGATACAGATCTGAAAACCAAAACACGTTTTAGTTTATGCAAAAAATAGAAATGTTCAAAACTACCATTCGAAAACTAAAAGGTTTTAAAACTCACAATTGGGCATGTGCCGTGGAAGATAATCTAGATAATCACACAGCACAAGTTCAATGTGCATATACACATGCTCGACTAGTATTTCCTTAATACCTTTCTTACCATCTATTGTTCTGAAATCTTTGACCCTACCTTTCTAAGAGGCCGGGCCAGAAATATATTATTCGATTGCGGTTTTTTCCTCCTTGTTGGTTGCATTAGCACCCAACTTCCTTTTGACACAACTATCTTTTTCCAATGACCATCTGCATTCACCCTATTTGCAAACCAAATAGATGATATGCATGTTGCAGGTCGCCGAGAAACAACTCTCACCTCTATGTCTTAGTCTTCTACATTCTGAGTTACACACTGCTCTGCATTGGGATGCCTTTGGTTTCTTGTTTCCATGGATGATTTGTGAAAGACAACCAAACTTGCAAATGGGTGAAATGCAAGCGAGAGGTAGGAACGTAAGCAACAAATCCCGTCCAGGCAAGAAAGACGTCCTAGGGTGTCTATGCAGAACTGGGGGAAAAAATAGACCCAATCCGAGACTCAAGAAAGTACATATGAATCTTTGAATCATACAGGCAGGAAAACTTGTTTAAATTGTTTTGTCTTTTCTTTATTTTATCAATGTTACATTGGCCCTCTTGTGATTGGTGGAGAGGGATTTTTCATTTTGGTCAAAAGGCCCCAAAATGAGTTCCCTTTTTTCCTAATGGATCATTCCATTCCTCCTAGCCTTGGAACTCATTAATGCAAGCATCTATATCATCCTCCTCACAAGGCGACTTTTGTTCTTGGCCAATAATCTCTGTACACTCCTATCTCTGATATGTTTTCCTATTCAAGCTCAACAATCATGTTTTTCAAGTAGTCTATCACTAGCTCACCGATCATGTTTTTCCAGTATTCTATCACTGGCATAATGCAGGACTCGTACAATGCATTCTTTCCACTTGCACATCTCTCCTAAAACTTAACCCTGATATTACTTGCAAATGGTCTCTCACAAATTCAGCCATTGGCAGTATAGTTGTACAACCTATGGAAACAATTGTCGTCCCTCGCTATCATTCTTACACAGTTCAATTCCCCCTTCACTAATTTGGTGATTTTGAATGCACCTTGTACTACTTGCATTTAAAATCAAAATTGTAATGGCTTTTCATAGCCAACTAGAATTTCTTGCTAATCACATAGGTAGCCATCCACATAATCCTTGAAGTTTAGAACCCATGTAAGAAGAAATGGTTTAATGTCCTCATGTATTGCCCTACCATCAAGAATCCCAATTGAACTATCTTGAACTACAAGAAGAGAAAGGTATGCAAACAAGTATCTATTTTTGCTCTCAGATCCACAATTATCTAGCTGGGGTAGCAAGTTCTCTGGAAAATTTCGGTATGGTGGCTCAATAGTAACAGTTCCGTCTGTGAAGAGGGTGGGTTTTCACGTGTATGTGATGGCAAGGTAGGATGTCTATCTTCTTATACACTATAGGTATCACCTGATGTGTCTCTCTAGAACCATTTTAGCATGGTTCTACTCTTGTGAGGCATATGCTTTGTGCTATAATCCACAAAGTGTTGAACAAAAGCCCTACCCATACCTATGTGTTCCTTCGTCCTCCTCACAATCCTTGAATGCCCATGCACATATAGCTACATGCCACTTGAATTACTCTTGAATTACTCCATGTATCGATAAAATGATGTCCTTGGTATCCATGCATCCCATACCATGATTTGCAATACACATCCCAACCATTTACCTTGTAGTTGCACCATATCCTCCTAGGGTAGTCACGATACTAAGTTGTCGACAACACATCATATATAAATTTTGTATGAGACTCCAAGGAGATTTCCCAAAAAGTATTCCTTACAGACATTGAGAAGTCTTGCTTAGCATGTTGGCAGCACCTAGTCTCACAAAAATCGATGGAATAAACCTATTGCAGTGATTCTAGTGACTTTTTGTACACTGATGTTAGAGGCTCTCTTTGCTTAGGCTATTAATGAAAGTTTACCTTCTTTTCTTTGAATGCGGAGCATCATTTTTCAACATTTGATCATTGATCACCTCATATATACTAGCAACCTAGTCCATGGGCACATATTGTTGCAATGAGCTTCCATCAAGTAAGGTAATCTGCTTGATGGGCCACTTAACTAGGCTGAGAGAACTAATGTCTTGCATAAAAGATTCTAAGTCATTTCTTGTAATTTTTTATTTCTTATCATAGGATACAACAAGCTCAAAAAAACTAGTGGACCTCTCCACTGATCCTCTAGCATGCCTACTACTCAATGAAGATCCCACCATCTTCTCTGCATTTGGAAGATAATGAGTCTATGAGTCACTCCTATTCTTGATGTGAAGTCTATCAAATAAGAGTTGGCTCTCTTGGTAGAACATGAGTGGATGACGGCCCACATGTCTAGCAAATACTATCATGAAGGAAAGCATCTGCATACAAACAATGAAAGTTTGAATACTACTAACCTTTTCTTACCTATTGTGATAAAAGCAAACAATGGAAGAAAGAAACCAACCATCAAATCCTCTCCATTCTCCATGACATGCAAGGTCCTTCAAACAAAGATTGTGCCAACATGTTCGAAAGACCAAACTCAAGGAAAATATCATTCAATTGAGAGATTATGTTTAAAGTTAAATTACATGCAAGACGACGAAAGAGAACCAGCCATCCATCATCACGCAATGTAGCAGTTGTTTCTATACTAATACCCATTAATACCACATCTAACATGGTCCTCTACAAGCTTATTTCAAGTGGGAATCCCAAACCTATAGGGAAGTCTAGTAGTATAAATTTTGCAGCCCATTTTACTTTCCCTCCCATCCTAGTATAATACCTCTCCTTTCTACCAAGTCCAAGAAAGAACTCATGTACCTTTGCGTAGGAATCATTCTTCTTCGCATTAGAAAAATCTAATCCCATGATGGTAATGTAATCACCTAGCGCCGTTGAACCAAAAATAGACATGTTTCTATGGCCATCCAAAGGTGATGGGGGGTGATATGCAAATGTGATAAAATCTTTCACCATTTTCTTTTTTCCAGGAATTAATTCAAATGCTTTAGTACTAAACAGGAACATAAGCTTGATACTTTTTCGAAAAAACAAAGTTGAGATTTCTACCTTAAATAGAAACCTCAACAAGTAGTTCCTCATCCCTAGTCTCACGAGGTGGAGTATCCACATTCTCTACTTCTACAGTACAAGAATTCCAATACTTTATAATTTTAACTTCCATTCTTTTTTCTACCAAACTAGGCTACAAAATAACTGATGGCATACCTTTCTCTTTGTTTGTTTGTTTTGTTTGCCTAGATGACATTCTCTTTGGCGTATCTCTTTACCATTCTTCTTACTTGTTGAGTGCTCAGCAAACATAACTCTATCATATGTAATTTCTTGCCCAGCTGAAAATTCAATCTACCATGGGCAGCTACTAAGCTCCCACTTGGACAATCCATGCTTCAAACTAGGGTACATGCAAGTGCCGGGGTTCCCTATCTCAAGCTAGCCTTTGAATCGAGTAGGAATGTCAATCAACTTGTTCTCCTTCACAAGGTGCTTCAAGTACCTTCAATGTGGTAGAATCCTATTACTTACCAAATGGAAAATATTTATTTCTCTCTCAAAGAAAAGACTTATAGATCATGCATAAGTACCTAAACACAACTCTCTACACAACCTCATTGATCTCTGTAGCACTTCCTTGGTGCATGTACATCTCCTCTCTTTGAACCTTTGATAGGGGATTTTCTATCACGTTCCTTTAGAGAGGAGAAGATATGCTTCCTCCCCTCTATCTTGATTTCCACCATATACTGATGGACTGTATGATTCGCAAGAACTACAAATGGATGAGTCATGGCATTGAGGGCACACAAATCGTTGAGTGCCATGATAGACTATGTCTCTATCTTCTCAAGGAAGATCTCCCTCATAAGCCACTTAAAAATGATGCACAAACCAACAGTCACCATCTTTCATTTACACAACAAGACAAGATATTGAGCATAAAGAAACAACTTACCCTCTAAATTTGTTGTCTTTTGAGGGCATGAAATACATATATCCCTCATCCTCTTGTTTGCTTCTTCAAGAAGAGACAATCATTAGTATCTTCTCCATCCTCATATTTTTCTAGACTCTTAAGCTTTGCCAAAGTTATAATGGAGTCATGACTTTCATATCTCATATTGAGGACTCTTTTCTTCCACGCATCTCCAAGACAATTAAGCACCTACAAGAAATTAAAAGTAAGAAAATTTTACAAAGTTACAAGACTTACAAAAAAATCAAAATCACAAGTTCACATACCATTCATATCTTGTCAGAAAGATTCCTATGAATTGAGATCTATTAGAGTATGGGTGTTTTAGCTAAGCACGGGTGTGTGCCTAGAGCTCGAAGTCTGCTGCTGCAGCTCTGTGGGAGGAAGAAGAAGCTATGTTGGGTGACTTTACCTGCATCCTGGTGTGCAAAGACCTTTGGAAAATTCTCTAAGTGGTTTTGGAGCCAAAAGAAGTTTTTTGATTATTCCCCTATTCCTTTTAATGACTGAGATTCTGGAATGACCTGTAGAGGTAACCATTACCTACTTTTGGTGTCCATTACACTTTGGGAGTTTGAAAACCCATTCATTCTTGAATTTGGGATCATTTCATTGGATTTCTGGCTCATTGTCTTTGGTTCAACGTTTTTCTGCTAGTGTGTTGGAACTCAAGTTTGAAGCTACCATTTGTAGATTTCTGAATTCCAGTGGACTCAGGAGGTCTTAAAACTTATGTGTTGCTCATCATTTGCATTCTGGTGGAGTTTACAAATATATTGGTTTGCAAAAACTTTTTTCAATCCATGTATTGGACTCGGTGATTGGGACCACGGTTTGCAAAACCATCTGTTCCATTGCGTTTCAGTGGCCCAAAAACCCCTACCTGTCAGGTCTTACACAATTCCTTGGAGATTTGGAGAAGTTTCGTTTCTTTGAGATGTCAAATCATCTGTTTCTCTGTCAAAATTCCATTCAAAGGTTAAAACCTTTGATTTTTTTATCACTGGTCAATTGCAAGGGTTGACTCCCATCGGTTGGGATTTTGAAGTTCTAGCAGAAGAGAGATACTTGCAGATTTTCTTATTGAGTCTGATTATGCAGTGACACCCATGCTCTGAGGCATACCAGGTTTTATTTTCACTAGCGGTCATTGTCGTGAAGCCATGATTTTTTTGATAAGCCATGTGCACTCATTCATGGTTTGCATTGGGTTGCAGTGGATGCTCTAACAAGTCATTTGGATACATTGCAATCCTTGTTAGATGAGTTGATAGGTCCATATTGTAAGAAAATAATACGTCTGTGCTCAACAGATAACAGGATCACGTATGCAAGAGAGAAAACAAGATAGTATGGAGAATCGAAAATTTGATTACTGTAGAATTGATACAATAGATGGTGCTGCCTCCCAGCCATGCTCTCAGCTGGTATTAGAGTATAGGTGTTTGGCAGTCGGTCCCGAAATAGGCCACCGACCATACGATAGAACCGGTGCGCAAAATAGAGCAACTAACCTACGGTGTCCATTCAACCCACAGCCATCTGGGATCATCTGAGGCTCCAAACGGGCCCCGCAACCCGAGAGTGGGCTGCCCCGAGAAATGCTCCGTCTACCCTCAGTGCGGTCAGTCAAGGGATGCCTTCCCGCACTTGCATGTAGCCTAGTTGGCAGTGTGCCAACTCTATTTGAAGCCGTCCAGCCATCAGGCCACACATGGCCCCCATCTGGTATCCAAATCAAGACCTACCAGATAATCGAGCTACTCAAATGCCTTCTCCTCATATGGGGGGCTTACAAGTAGAGTTAGCTAGTTCCCGCGTAGTTACATGAGAGTGGAGCATTGATATCTAACACCCCCCCTCAATGTCCACCCACAAGTGAACTTACTTTTTCGGCCCAATGCCAAGTCGACTCCAGCAGGTCTCTTCCAAGAGCCTTCGTGAAGATGTCCGCAGCATTCTCTGTAGTCGAACAGTACACCAAGTCGACCTCTCCATCCATGATCAGCTCGTGTACAAAGTGATATTGAATCTCAATGTGTTTTGTGTGAGTGTGGAACACCGGGTTCTTTGCAATCACCATGCAACTCTGATTGTCACATGATAATTGCGTAGGCTTGTTCTGCCCTACACCCATGTCCCCTAAAATCCTCATCAACCACACTGCCTTGCAAGAAGCAAAGCATGCAGATTTGTACTCAGCCTCGGTAGAAGAAAGAGCAACTGTGGGTTGCTTCTTGCTAACCCATGACACAAGTCCAGATCCAAGTGAGAAACAGTACCTTGTCACTGATCTCCTGCTATCCACGTCTCCTGCCCAATCCAAGTCACAAAATCCGGTCAAGATGTTGCCCTTGGTATAGGTGATGCCATAATCAAGTGTGCCTTTGATGTATTTTAGCACCCGCATCCGTGCCCTCCAATGGTTCTCCCGGGGCTTATCGAAAAACCTGCTCAGTACACTAGTCGCAAAGCTGATGTCCGACCGTGTGTTGCACAGGTAGATCAAGCTGCCCACAAGCCTTATGTACTTCGCTTCGTCCACCAGTGGTGATGAATCCTCGTTTGAGAGCTTCGCATCAACCTCCATAGGGGTACCAATTGTTTTGCACTCAACCATGCCAAATGCTTTCAGTATCTCTCCATCATATTTCAGCTATGAAATGAAGATCTATTTTTGCTCCTGCCAAACTTCAATCCCCAAACAGAAATGCATCGCAGTCCGAGGTCTGTCATTTCAAACTCTCTTCCTAGCAAATGCTTCGTCTGCGAGATCTTCTCTTCATGGTTCCCTCTTATGACAAGGTCGTCCACATAAAGTACCATGATTATACACCTGCCTCCTTCTCTGAAGATATACAAATTTGCATCAGATGGGCTCCTCCTGAACCATTTTGCAGAAAGTAGGCATCAATTCGCTGGTACCACGCTCGTGGGGCATGTTTCAGCCCATAAAGTGCCTTCTTTAGTTTGCAGACTTTAACTTCTAAACCGGGGATCTCAAAACCTAGTGGTTGTTCCATGTATACCTCCTCCTTGAGATCTCCATTCAGAAAGGCAGATTTCACATCCATCTGAAACACGGGCCAACTTCCCTAGGCAGCTAAAGCCAAAACACTGCGAATTGTCGTTAGTCGAGCTATGGGAGCAAAAGTATCTTGATAATCAAAACCATGTACCTGTGCAAATCCTTTTGCCACGAGCTGAGCCTTGTACTTATCCAACGTGCCATCGAACTTGTACTTGATCTTGTACACCCACTTGGTTCCGATTACCTTGCGCTTTGGTGGTCCATCCACAAGGTCCCAAGTGTAGTTCTTCATTATGGAGCCATACTCTGATTGCATAGCCTCCATCCACCTATCATCACCTTGTTCCTCTTCAAGACACTTGGGTTCATTAGCACGGATCACTTCTGTCATCAAAGCATAGTTGACCAAGTGTTCCTGCGCCCTTCTTTGCTTCTCTAATCTCTTGGACCGATGGTGTTCGGATGGTTCCTCCTCAATTGCTAGAGGTTCTGTCCCATCCAAATGCTGCTTTACCCACTTCGGGAATGGCCATTGCCGTTGTGGTTCTACACGCTCTTCTTCATCTTCTTTGTCTTGAATCCTCCCAAGCACCGTTGGGGGAGTTCGGTCTACTGTTGGTGGCGGTACTGGATGGATATCCTGGTCCTGGTTGTCTGGGAAGGAAGCATCCTCCTCCAATTGATGCGGTTGTTCTGAGAAGACCACATCGCGACTTACAATTACCTTCTTGGTAACAGGGTTATAGAGACGATGTGAACTCTCCACCTCTGTCTGATCTCAGCTTCTTCACCTTCCTCCCCGATTCTTTCTCGACCATTACATGCCATTCCTTGAACTTACTGAAAGCCTCGTCTTTCGTCTCAAGGAATACTGTAGTCGTCGATCAGCGTCATGAAGTAGAAGGAACCACCCAAAGCTTCCATCTCCATCTTTTCACAGAGGTCCGTGTGAACGAGCTCTAGAGGAGCCTTTGCTCTGCTAGCCTCTTTAGGAAAGGGCTGACGATGCTGCTTGCCCATCATGCAAGCTTCACATACATCGGGCAGATCTAAAATTTCTGGTAGGTCTGCAATCATTCCACTTTTATGCATCTCCTTCAAAGGACTAAGGTTTAGATGACCGAACCTCTCATGCCATAGCTTAGTGTTCTTCACATCCGCTCGAGCATTGAAAGCTGAGAGTTCGTAAATGTTGTTGCACCGTGTACCTTTACCAATGACCTTTCCTTGAAGATCCAGGATCTGTGCACCATTCTTATCGAATTGAACTTTGAGGTCCCGATCCGTGATCGCAGAAACGGACAACAAGTTCCTCTTGATATCTGGCACATAAAGAACATCGGACAACTGTTTTACAGCTCCATCTGACTTGAGAGCAATTGTACCTTTTCCTTTTGCTAGACATTTTGCATCATTGCCGACTGCTACCATGATGTCATTCCATACCAGCTGTAGAGAGGTATACCAATCCTTCCGACTGGTCATGTGGCATGATGCACCACTGTCAATGATCCAAGGTTCATCTGCAGGTACATGAATTGCCTCCGTGCAAATCTCCTCAATTGCGATGAACAGCTCTATGGGTACTGCCTGCGTGCTGTTGCTGGACTCTTTCTTCACTCCGTTCTTCTCATCTGCAATCTTCTTGTGGCACTCATTCTACTTGTGCCCTGCCTTGTTGCAATAGAAGCACTTGATCTTCTTCTTTCTCTTTTTATCATCAGAAGAAGATGGGTTACCAGAGTCCTTACCCTTACCTTTCTTTGATCCAGTCCAGAAAGCCGAATCTTCTCCAGTCCTCATCTTTTGACGCATCTCCTCCTCCAGAAGCATCGCGCCGAGATCCTCAAAGTTGAGGGGCGGATTTCTATTCTGCATATTCAGTGCCGTAACAAGACCGTCATACTTTGGTGGGAGAATCCATATGCACCTTCGTGCTAGATTCTCACTGGTGATGGTGATGCCAATCGCAATCATCTGATCGCGCAGATTCTTCACCCTGGTGATGAACTTCTCTACCGCTTTAGACTCAGACAACTTTTCATTTGCGAGTTGAGTCTCTAGATTCTCAATCTGCGTCTGATTCGTGGTCTCATACTAACTTTTCAAGACCATCCATGCCTCTTCCGTTGTGGTGACATGTTGAATTAACGCCATGATGGAATCACTAACACTGTAGACAATAGAACACAGCGCATCTGCATTTCTTCTTGTCCACGCGAGAATCTCATTCGCAGTTGGTACTATCTGTTGTCCTGCATTGGCTGGATTTGGTCTTGGAACCAGCCTCACGTCCACCCCAGTAGCAATGTCCCAAAGCTCATATGCGCTTAGGATGGTCTTCATCTTGAACTTCCAGAGAGGATAGTTAGAGTCGTCCAACTTTCTGCTTTCACTGAACGGTGGGATTCGCAGTCTTGCGGGCTGGGCCATCTCTCACAATCTGCTCGTAAACAGAAACACACTACCAAATCTTCTTGCTAGAATCCAGGCTCTGATACCATGTAAGAAAATAATACAACGTCTGTGCTCAATAGATAACAGTATCTCGTACGCAAGAGAGAAAACAAGATAGTATGGAGAATCAAAAATTTGATTACTGTAGAATTGATACAATAGATGGTGTTGCCTCCCAGCCGTGCGCTCCTGTGAGAGAAGCTTCTATGGCATGTTGGAAATAGTAGAAGACGGAGGCTGAATGCTAAGGAATCAAGGTTGTTGTAGCCAATGATGAAATGGGCCACTAGTCGTAGTCGGTTAGGCTCAATTGGGTGGCCGACCCAGTCTACCCAAAACGGTCGACTGGGGGTCGGTCCCAAAGTAGGCCACCGACCATACGATAGAACCGATGCGCAAAATAGAGCAATTAACTTACGGTCTCCCTTCGGCCCACAGCCATCCGGGATCATCTGAGGCTCCAAACGCGGTCCCCGCAACCCGAGAGTGGGCTACCCCAAGAAATGCTCCATCTACCCTCAATGCGGTCAGTCAAGGGATGCCTTCCCGCACTTGCATGTAGCCTAGTTGGCGGTGTGCCAACTCTATTTGAAGCCGTCCAGCCATCAGGCCACACATGGCCCCCATCTGGTGTCCAAACCAGGACCTACCGGATAACCGAGCTACTCAAATGCCTTTTCCTCATATGGGGGGCTTACAAGTAGAGTTAGCTGGTTCCCACGTAGTTACACGAGAGTGGAGCATTGATATCCAACACATATTGCCTTGTGGGATGCTTTATTGATGGACGTTTAGCACAAAAATGCTATTTTATCTGAGGGGCAACTTTTTGACACATTGCAGTTGATGCAATTTTGGAAAAAATTAACAGATTTACAATTTAATTCAACTTTAGAAAAAAATATGTTAGTTCATAAGTAAAGAGGGGTCTCTTTATTGGGGAAAAGTTTTTAGTTGAGGGGTTTTTTTAATACCCCTTGAGCACACATGATACCTAGGGTTTCTAAATAGTGCACCCCTTGAGGGTGTGCCATTGTTTTGTCATTACAGGTTGACATTTTCTTTTAGGCCATATTTTCTCATATGGAAGCATAGTATATGCACATGAGTCAGATGCATTTTCATTCTTTGAGCTTTGAGTTTTTTGTTGATATTACCCTCCATTGTGGCATACATATTTGGGTGCATATGGTATTTGGTGTGATTTCTCTCTTGCGGGCACTAGCATTTGGGGTTTTGCTTTATTTGCATTATGGCATTTGTTGGAGGAGCATGGAGACAAGATGGAGAGAGCAAGATGATGAAAAGGGAGAGAGTTTATTCATGAGAGATATTCCCAATATATAGGCACAAGTTACATCCAGTAGTGACATCACATGTGAGCTCAAGAGAGCATCTCTAGATCCACAATTATCTCTCAATCACACATCACACTCCTAGATTCACTCATTCACACCTACTAACTGACAGATCATCAGTTACACCTAACTCAAGCACACCTACACACACCATCTGTTCACACACAACCATATGCCTTAGGACCCTAGGTATGATCCCATTACATCAATTTGTCCTTCATTCCCCCCCGCAAATTGATGACCTCCTCCCTTAGCAATAGTACATGGCCCATGCTCCATGGCTTGCCCACCATCATGTGGCAACACACATGGCCCCAACCTGTGACTCACTCCTAGGACTCTTGGTTTACAATTGGGAGATAGACAATGACTATGCATGGGAATACCCTTAGATCCAGCAAGGTAAAACATAAGACTAACAATCATTTGAGGGGGACATCCCAAGGCAGAGAACCCTTATTGACCACACACACAAAAATTCTAAATTGAAGATGGGAAATACCCCCCTTTGATGGCATATCTTGTCCTTTTCCTCCTCCTCTTCCAAGCTACCATAGTGTGAGGTACATTGTCATTAGAGAGGTTCTTGGTGTAGCCCTTCTTGTAACTCCTTTGCCCTTTGATCTTTATTGCATCCTTCTTCTTCATAAAAGAATCACTAGCTAGTATAGCTAGTATATCACCATTAAGGAACATAATGTCTTCCTTGATCTTCACATCTATGCTCATCAAATCACTACTCAAGTGAAGCACATAACCTTTCACCATTACATGCATTTTAGGCAAAGTCAAGGCAGAGAACCTATGAAGAGTATCCATCATATGCTTCAATGTTGCATAGCATAGTGTATGAAACATAAAGCCATACATAATTAAGCTCAAAATTTTGTAGTATGCATAGAGCATATCATCCACATAGAAAAGCAAAGGGGCTGCATACATCACTGAACCAGTCTAAAACATCATGAATGATGCATTCTTGTGACCAATATAACCTTTCATCCAAGCATATGTCTTGAAAAACATGATTTGTATAGTCATAGGCCAACTTTGGAGCATTAAATACTTTAACCATCTACTTGTATGATCAACACCCATCAATGCCAAGCAAAAATACGAAAATACTAAAACTTTTGAGCATGTAACCGTTTGCAATGCTTCAACCATGAAGGAGATTTGAGAGAAACCCCCAAATTGTGCAAATAGAGACTGGAGGATCAAATTTGACCTATCTTGAGCAGCTTACATCAAGAAAGTTGGCCAAAGAAATAGTGATATCTCCCTCGTCTATGGTCGGATTGAGCTCAAATTTTGGCAGCACCTAGCCCTAAATGTTTTCCAAGTGGCTAATAGGGCAAGTCGAAATTGTGAATGTAGAGGCAGAAATTTGAGGAAGTTTGGCGAGAAAAGAACACGGCTGCACGATAGATCAGAGTACAATATTGTCGATCCCAACAGTGGTAGGGTGCGCCCTAGTGTGAGAAAGCTGCAATCGAATGGATTTTGAAAGTTAATGGCTGGATGTGGATTAATTAAAGTTGCAAGATTCTGGCAGAATTGGGGAAAATGGGATAGACATGGAAGAGGTGTGAAGAAGGTTGAAGAAGATGATGAGGTAGCATTAGGACGTGGGTGGAGGCTCAAGGAGGGTGGAAAGGCTCTGATACCACATGTTGGAGGAGCATGGAGACAAGATGGAGAGAGCAAGATGATGAAAAGGGAGAGAGTTTATTCATGAGAGATATGCCCAATATATAGGCACAAGTTACATCCGCCGGTAGTAACATCATATGTGAGCTCAAGAGAGCATCTCTATATCCACAATGATCTCTCAACCACACACCACACTCCTAGATTCACTCATTCACACCTACTAACTAACACATCATCAGTTACACCTAACTCAGGCACACCTACACACACCATGTGTTCACACACTCACAACTATAGACCTTAGGACCCTAGGTATGATTCCATTAAATCAATTTGTCCTTCAACATCCTCTTCCATGTCTAAAAAGGATTTTTTCACAGCAATAAAAAGTTTGATTGGACAAACCTTTCTTTGTGGAAAGAATAGATAAGGGATGTGCTTATTCAAGAGAAGCATATTAAGCCCCTGGCAGGGATTGTAGCTAAGCCTATAGATATGTTTGAGGATGATTGGAATGAGTTGGATGCATTAGCAAAGTCTGTTTTTAGACTTCATCTTGCAAAGTCACTCTATTTCACAGTAGTAAATGAGCAGACTACGGAAGATTTGTGGATGAAATTGCGTGCCACCTATGAGAAGGAAATTGCCTCTAATAATGTTTACCTCATGTAGAGGTTTTTTAAGTTACAGATTAAGGAAGGGGTCTCCATTGCTTCTCACTGAAATGAATTCAATATTATTTTCAGCCAAATTCAAGCTCAAAAGATGAATTTTAATGCGGATACTAAGGCAATATTCCTCTTGTATTCATTGCCATCCTCGTGGGATACCTTCCGTACATCTGTCAGTAACTCTACACCTGGTGTACTGAAGTAAGATGATGTTGTGGGTAACTTGTTGGTCGCAGAGATTAGATGGAAGTCCATGGATGGAAACAAGAAGGATGTAGCCTTAAATGTGCAAAGGGGTAGATCATAGTTCATGGGGAAGTCCCAAGAAAGAGGGAAGTCTTGTAGCAAATCCACGGCACAAAACATTGAGACTCAATGTTACCATTATGGCAAGAAGGCCCACATGAAAAAGGATTGCTACAAGCTAAAAGAGAGCAAAAGGATAAGAAAAGTAATGCAAATTGGAGTGCAAATAAGAAGGAAGAGAGTCCAAGGGAGAAGAAAGGAAAAGTAAAGATTAAGGAGATCAATGCAGTCACTGTGCTGATGATAGTGACAATGATATTCTCTTCATTTCTAGTCCACCTGCAGAGTTGCTTACCACTTCAGATGATGCATATTCCCAAGTTTGGATTTTGGATTCTGGTGCTTCATTCCACGTTACTCCCCATAGGTAATGGTTCTCCACTTATAACACTGGAAAGATAGGTTGTGTGCATCTTGAATAACTATGCATGTGAAAAATGTCTTTTGCAAATGGGTCTGCATTTGTTTTGAAAAATGTGAGACATGTGCCTAAGCTGACCAAGAGTCTCATTTTTGTGGGTCAACTAGATGATGCTGGTTTTCAGACCACCTTTGGCTTTCAGAGTTGGAAAATTTAAAAGGGCTCTATGGTTTTGGCAAGGGGTGCCAAGTGTGGGACATTGTATCCCTTACATGTATCAAGGGTGTCTGATCATGTTGCAATAACCGAGTAGCCAAGTACTTCTTTGTGGCATTTCCGATTGGTAAACATGAGCCAGAATGGAATAAAACTCTTATGTGCCATTTGGGTTATATACCACATTTGAGTTTTTTGACTTGAATTGTGTGAGCATTGTCTCTATAGGAAGAAGACTGAATCAGCCCAACAAATAAGGGGAAAGTAAGAGCTTGATTTAAAACTACAAAGGAATGGGAATGATGTTATTATTGGAACTTATAGGCTATTTAACCTTATTTGTTTTTTATGAGAGGGGCTATAATATATCATGAATATTGCATTTTCTTGTTGCCTTTGTGTAAATAACACATTCGAGAAGTTTAACCATTACATTTTTTTTTTTGGGTAAATTTTGGGATTTAGTTGATATTGTATTGAATCATGGTGCTTGTAATTCAAATTAATCAAATTTTTGATAGATGTCAAGTGGGATACATTAGCTTACCATAGAATTTCTACATTAAGATATGGTGGGATTACTTGTTGTGTGTCCTTGAAAAGATGGGATTTTGGAGACGGTTCATTGAGAAAATTGCATGTTTGATCACCAATGCCTCTACTGTGTTGTGCATAGATGGAGGAGCAATCGATAGGTTTGATCCCAAAAGATCTATCTATCAAGGGTACTCATTGGCACTTGTGTTGCATGCCTTGGGAGTAGTCACGTTAATGGTTCCCTAAAAATAGAGGTAGAATTAGGGAACTTGAAGGGATTCCAACTAACATCAAGCAACCAAATGTGCATGCAAATAGATGATTCAACACATTCTATGGAACTATGTGGTGTCAAGGGCAACTCAAAGTCACAATCCATAGGGCTAGCCTATTCTTTCTAGGGTCAAGATGACGGGCGGTCTTGATAGGTGATACGTATAGATTCTCATCCACGCTCGCGACTGCATTATTTTTTTTGCATGCATCCATCATCCTGGTGTTGTGGGAAATAAGGAAAGAAGTAATCTTTCAACAACAAATTAGTGTAGGGCTAAGAGAATCACCAATATTGGATCTTATCAATGCAAACTTGAAAGAACTCAATTGGGTCATGAGCTCCAAAGATCCGGTGGTAAGCAAAAGACTTCATGAATTGAGAATATATCTTGTAGCATGATGGATTAGCCATGTGTGGTAGAAGCTCTGGGCTTGAATCCCTACAGTAAGCCAATTTTTGTAAGGTATAGTTCTGGACAAACCATCCCATTTTTTTTATTAATGTATGCAAAATATTTTAACGCAAAAAAAAAGAAACATGTTGAGGTCTTTACAAACATGATAACATGGTGGCTCATAATGCAAATAATTTTGAAATATGATGCTTAAAAATAAGCTTTCTGGAAAAAGTAAAAGTACGTGAGTGTTTCTTACTATTGGACTCAAGTTATAATACAATTAACCAAGAAGATAATATTTCTACCACAACATAGGGATGTACATTCTATACCATTTATTGAAGAGATAGGATCTGTAAAGAAAGTGGGAGAGAGGTAAGGAGTCTCACTTGTAGATTTCTCATATACACAATGGGGGATTAAACACAAAGGTGGAGGCTGAAAATAGTTTTCCTCTTCTTAGTTGTGAAAGCCAAAAGAACTCTCTCTCTTAGTACAAAAGGAATAGATGAACCCTATATGTGGGTCTCAAACCAAACTCAGCTAACCTAGGAGGCATACTAAAGGTGGCATACTAACTGAGCCACTAACTAGAGTACATAAAGATAGCTGTCATCCAGCTATTATTCATGGGCGGTGTACCAACCGCATCTGCAGCTAACAAGTCGGTGACATAAATGCACAACGGTCACCCTGGCATATCACGAGTGGAGCTTGATATCTCAACACCCCCTCGAGCTCAATCCCAATTCCTGCACACCAAGCAGGTCTCTGAACTTGCGCAGCTTCTCTACGCCCAATGCCTTCATGAATATGTCAGCTACCTGATCCTCTATGCTGACATAAACTAGATCAATAAAACCTACTAGAACCTTCTCCTGCACATAGTGGTAATGCACCTCAATGTGCTTTGTTCTAGCATGATAGACTGGGTTATTTGCCATGTGTATACTGCTCATGTTGTCACAATAAATGACAATTGGCCCATCTATAGACTGATGCATATCATAAAGCAGCTTATGCAACCAAGCTGCCTCACATGCAGCCATTGCTATACCCCTGTATTCAACCTTTGTGCTCGACAAGGCAACTGTAGGTTGTTTCTTGCTGCTCCAAGTGACTACAGCACTCCCAAAAGAAAACACATATCCACTAGTAGATCGTCTATCAAAAATACTACCAGCCCAATTAGCATCAGTGTATCCACACAACTGTATCTGAACCCCAGTCTCATAAAATAGTCCATATTGCAATGTGGATTTCACATTCCTCAGTATGTGTCTAGCCGCATCCAAATGTGATTTCCTTGGAGCCTGCATAAACTGACTTACCAACCCAATAGCATAGCTCAAATCTGGCCTGGTAATAGTCACATAAATCAAACTTCCTACTATGCGTATGTACATAGTAGGGTCTTCTAGAAGCTCACGTGCATCTAAACTCAACTTCACATTCTACTCCAAAGGAACTAAAATAGGCTTATAGCCTATCATCCGATATTTGGACAGCATGTCCAATCCATACTGCCTCTGCAAAAGCCATATCCCACTTGTGGATCTAATCACCTCAATGCCCAAGAAGTAACACAGCTCTCCCAAATCCTTCATCTCAAACTTCTGCTTCAATAGCATTTTCACATGAAGGATATCTTCATCACTATCACTTGTGATGATCAAATCATCAACATAAATGACAAGCAGCATAATACCTTTCTCTGTTTTTCTCAAAGTGAGAAATCTGCCGTAGAAATCTGAAAACCAATAGTGACAAGATACTATCCTATCTTGTCAGGCCATGGTTTGGGTGCTTGCTTCAAGCCATACAAGGCTTTCTTCAACCTACAAACAAACAGCATGCACATAACCTGGTGGTTGCTCCATATAGACCTCTTCTTGCAAATCACCATGCAAGAAGGCATTCTTTACATCCATCTGATGTAATGACCATCCCTTCGATGCAGCCATAGCAATGACTGCTCTTACATTTGCCATCCTTGCAACCGGACTTAGTGTTTCTTCATAATCAATGCCATATGTCTGTGCATACCCCTTGACAACCAATCTTGCCTTGTATCTGCTCATAGAACCATCTGCATTGTGCTTCACCTTATAAACCCACTTGCAGCCAATTGCATTCTTGTCTTTAGGCAAAGGCACCAATTCCCATGTAGCATTTCTTCCAAAGCAACCATTTCTTCATCCATGGCTTTCTCCCATTTTTCTTTTCCCATGGCTTGCTCAATAGAAGTGGGTTTTGGTTCTTGTATCAGTTTGACCATATAGGCATAGTGAATGGCTGTAAATCTGTCATATTTCAGCCTACCCACAAGATACTTGACTCTGGTAGACCTGCGCAAAATAGGCTCACTACTAGGTGCTCTCAAAACATCCCTTGTCTTCCTTACTCTAGGTGTAACAATAGATGGAATACCCAACTCATCATCAAGACTCTGTTCTGAGCCACTGGATTCACCATCCACATAAGAATGACCTACATTCACATCAACTATGGGTTGATCTACTTTCTCTTTTCCTTTTCGTGATACTTGCATACCACTATTTGCATTGCTTTGGAGATTCTCCTAATCTCAATCTACCTATCCATGGCAAAGTATGTGAACCACTGCTAGAGGACACTACAAGTCCACTAATATTTTGTCATTACTGCTGTGAATTCTGTGCAGCATGACCATTTTGTGCATCTACATCATCAATCATATTTACTGGTTTATACTAGCTACTCATCTCATCAAAAACAACATCTCTGCTCACTGTAAACTTACGAATAGAAGGATTATAGCATCTATACCCTTTCTATTGAAGAGAATATCCAATAAAGATGCAGTTCTCAGCTTTTGGATCCAACTTGGATCTCAACTCATCTGGCACATGAACATAGGCAATGCAACCAAAAACTTTCAAATGAGAAATATATGGTTTCCTACCAGTATACCTCTCCTCTGGTGTCATGCCATGTATTGCTGCAGTGGGAGTCCTACTCATTATGTAGACTGCTATAGCAACTTCTTCAGCCCAATAAAAATCTGGCAGGTCTTTTTCATTGAGCATGGCATGAGATACCTCTCCAATATGCCTGTTTTTCCTTTCTGCAAGTCCATTTTGCTGTGGGCTATGACTGCATGAATATTGCTGCTTTATGCCATGCTCCTGCAGGAACCTTGCAAACTCATTTGAGAGGTACTCTCCCCCTCCATCTGACCTTAGGCATTTTATTTGCAAGCCTATTTCTTATTCAACCATAGCTTTAAAAGCTTTGAAATGCCCAAGCACTTCACTTTTCTTTTTCATAAAATACACTCAAACTTTTCTGCTATACTCATCAATAAAAGTGACAAAATAATGACAGCCTCCAATAGATGCAGCTTTAGTAGTCCACACATCAGAGTGAATTAATTCCAATGGCCTCTTACTCTCTTGAACATGTCTAGGAAATGGTTTCCTTGCCTGTTTTCCAAATTGACAGGCTTCACATACTCTATACATTTCTGCAACCTTGAACTTAGGTAATCCTACAATAATATTTTGGGCATGCATTAATTTAAGTCGTTGTACATTAACATGACCAACGTGTTTATGCCAGATATCAATATCTGCAACTACACCGGTCCCATGTGGAAACATTGCTGCACTCAATTCAGGCATGTCTGCATCCAACGTAAACATCCTGCCCTTCTTCTTTCCTTTTCCTATCAAGCGACCTTTATTTTTCATATCCTCAACAAAGCATCCATGAGGATTAAATCTGATCTGCAAGCCCTGCTCAACCATTTGACCAACCAAAACCAGGTTCTTGGTGATGTTCGAGACATGAAATACATCAAACAGGTATTTCTTTTTCCCATATTGCATAGATAAAGGAATTTTACCTGCACAGTAGGATGTGCAGTATCATCACCAGTGTCCACAAATCCTGGTTTTTCCATTTTCCTTGCATCCTGCATCCATTCTGCATGACCTATCATGTGGTTTGATGCACCTAAGTCAACATACCACACATCACTGCTTTCTTTTGCACTTGTCACAGAATTTGTCATGTGCTACACCATAAACAAACGCTCATTTCTGTCATCACCCTGTCTACTAGAGGATGCATAATTGCCTTGCTGCAATTTTCCATTCATAATGTCATTCTGCTTTTATAGCAATCTTTAGCCATATGACCCATTTTACCACAGCAGTAGCATTTAACCTTGCTATTTGCATTTTGGTCTCTCTGCCATCCACCACGACCTCTTTGGCTACCCCTACCTCTAAGGTTACCATGTCCTCATCCATAGGACTGGTTTTCTTGAATTTGCTGCATATTCGGATTTTTGCCACAGCCTCCAGGTCGGCGTGCTCTACCTCTACCTCTACCTCTTCCAGCATTTGAGTAGAAGACAGTTTCTTTTAAACTTCCTCCTGAAGAAGATGCACCACCATTTCTCTACTCTTCAGAAACTAGAAGAGCAATCAACTCCTCAAAATCATGAAATTTTTCACGGACAGCTATGGATGTCCAGAACTGTGCATAATCCTTTCCTAGACCATTCAAGGTCATCATCTTCCACTAGCGACCCAATGGAAGCAAATGCATCTGCAATCTTCTTCACCTTCATGTGGTAGTCATTGATGCTCATATTTTCTCTCTGCACATTATGCAACTCCTACTTGAGCTGCATTTTCCTGGCTTGTGTATTTGTGCTATACATTTTTGTCAAAGTATCCCATGTCTCCTTCGGTGTGCTTGCATCCTGAATATGCACAATTATATAATCTGAAATACTGATAGATAGCCAAAACATAACTTTGGAAGTTTGTCATCCTGAACTTCCATGCTTGGAAGTTGTTCTTGTCAAGCTTCTCACTGACAATGGTAGACAGATTCTCAGACATTTTACAAATCACGAATTGCAACAGCAACCTGTAAACACAGCAAATGCCTCACAAGGGCAAATAGCAAAACTTCTGCAAAAAGCCTCACAGGGGCAGATCTGCAACACTGACGAAAGTGGTATTTCACCACACAGTCACTTCCTCGTGACGATTTTGCATCAACAGGCAACAGGCATGAATCTGCAACTCCCAATATCCCTGCACATAGGCATACGATGCAATTTCTATGGAACCTTTCCACCGACTAGCTGCGCGGTGGTCGCACATCAAAAACAGGGCCTTTTTTTGAGTGCCTGCGAAGAACTTCCGCCTTCAAAACGGGCCCCGAAACGGCCTCAAATCAAAAAAATAAAGTCACCGAGGGCTTCGCTCTCTACCGCAGCATATACTGCGCTCTCGCCGCACCGCGAAGGGCCTCTCAATCTGAAGCAGTGCACTCCTGCACTTCTGGCTGTGCTACCTGCAGAGATTTGCTCCCAAACTCGAAATAGGAAAGCTACACTGGTCCTCTTACCAGGACACCACAGACTTGGCTAGCTTTCTTGAGCTCCTTACCACGAACAAGGCTCTAATACCATGTAAAGAATGAGGGAGAGAGATAGGAGACTCAAGTTCAGCTTTCTTCACAACACACAAAAGAGAGAGGACACAAGGTTGGAGGGTGAAGCCTTTCTTCACTTTTGCACACAACAACAATACAATAGAAGAGGGAAATACCCTATATGTCAAAACCTAGAATACGTGGTTCATATGTGAACCCAAACCAAAAACATACGTGGTAGTCTAACTACACCACGAGTACAACTAACATAGGCGGTGACATAAATGATAGTCATCCAGGAGATATGTCGGGGATAGAGCTTGATATCTCAACAATTAAACCAAAGAAAAAATATTTTGGCTAGGTCACATGATATCCATGTTGGAGTCCCACAATTGTTCATATATTTTGCATCGACTTTAAAACAAGTGGCTAAAAGGTAATCCTAAACGAACAAAAATTTATTCCTTGTGCAACCACCACACTGGTTCTATTTTAGTGCGGGTTGTAGTTAATCCTAAACCAAGGAAAATGTATTTCCTCGCAAAAACCACAATGGTTCTATTTTATTCTAGTGGTTATACAAAGTTAAGCATTTTCCTTAGTTTAAAAGATAATCCTAAATGAAGGAAATACATTTTCCTTTGTTTTGAAGTTAATCCTAAATGAAAGAAAATGTGTTTCCATACGCAACTACCATGCTTGTTCTATTTTAGTGGGGCTATAGTTAATTCTAAACCAAGGAAAACGTATTTTGTTGTTGCAACCACCATGCTTCTTCTTGGAACTATTTCAATGCTGCTTGTAGTTAGTCATAAAACCAAGGGAAATTTATTTCCATGTGCAACCACCATGTTAGTTCTATTTAAGTGTTGGTTGTAGTTAATCATAAACCCCTCCTAAACTAAGGAAAATGTATTTCCTTGCAACCACCATGCTGGTTATTGGAACTATTTTAGTGCTTCTTCTAGTTAATCCAAAAACCAAGGAAAATGTGTTTTCTTATGCACCAATTGCTTTTGGAATGACTGCAACCAGCGACAACTACAATAATAGTATTATTTATTTTGAATTTGAAACTTAAACGAGATTACACCTGTCAAGTATAACAACTCATCCATTGGTGAGAGCAAAACTTGAACAAAGAGGGCAATGTGATCATATGTGCATAGCACTAACCCAATAGAGTGATATAAATGAAAGGGTTAGATTCCCTAACCCTAACTCTAAATGGGTTGGTATATATTCTATTTTTTCAACTAAATCTAGTGTACAGCTAGTCATTTGTGGTGTGCTCTCTAGCTGTGCCCTCTCTCCTCATATCCACTCTTCTCCTCTCCCCTCTTCATATTTTGTCATGGTATCAAAGCATGGTTATGCCTTCCGCTAAGGCACCATCCTTGTGAGAGACATTGAGTGATTGAGAGTTCTTTATGAGACTCCATATCCATTGAGATTTCTGTGAATCTCATACATCTCCGTCCACTATTCTTTTTTGTGAGAGAGAGTTCTTTCGATTCATTGCAAGAGTGTAGAGACTTTCAACTAAGTTTGTGAGAAAGATAGGGAGAGTTCCTCGAGACAAAGAGAGATCTGAGATACATCTAGATTTGAGATGCATCTCTTCCTTTGAGAGATTAAGAGAGAGATTCTTGCAGTATTTGATTTCCTATTTTATTTTCCTTTTGAGAGCATTGAGAGAGTTTGGCTTCCCTGCAGTATGGGCTGCTAAAGCCATAGTAGCATGCAAGCTAGAGGGCTCAAAGAGCACCTCTTCTACTTCAACGACTAAGCTCTCTGAGTCATCATCGTTTTTCAACAACCAAGGCAAGCAGTCCAATGCTTCAACCAACTGCTCAATGGTTCCTATACGAACCATAGTGACTACCTCAATGAGCAGCTTAGCACATGGGCTGCACATCACAGCCTAAGACCTTCACATTCAATTACCTCCCTACAACAAGCTCCTGCGGCTCCAGCAACAAGGTACCAACAGAAGCAAAAGTGAATCAAAGCCTCCACTCGATAGAGCACATCTAGCTCCATGCTCTAGGCAACTCCTCACGGCCCAACAGCAGCTCCTTCCAAAATCGTCGCCTCCAAATCTTTGGGCAGCTACTCCTCTACACCCATGACTCCATGTCCATGGGCGACACGACACTTTTTTTGCCGAAAAAACAGTGCTGCTGATTATATTACTTTGAAAAAACAAGATACATGAGGTCAGTTTTGCAGGTGACGGGGTTGTGTTCACAAATCGGACGCAGCCCTAAATGGAAACAAAAAGCTCTCTCTCACGAAGGGATCAAGCGGGTGTGAATAAACAGCCAGAGAGGTGGTGAATAGCGCCACTGAAGGCCCTGAGAAGTATGCTCGAAGAAGAGGCCCTGCGTATCCCAATCTCGGAGGAAACGTCTCCGCTTCTCCTGGCCAGGCCTGGGAATCTCCTTGTATCTGGTCCCACTGGCCTCTGAGTGTGTGTATAATCTCAATCCAAATGTCGGCCATGACCTGGGTAGTCAAGAGAGAGGTACCACCGAGGATCTGCGCGCAACGCGAGGTCCAAATGTGCCATCCAACGATGCTACTAATAATCTCCCAGACTAGCTGCCTCTCCTGAGATCCTGTGTCCGCCTCTGCCAAGTGCGGCGGGATGCCCTCAAGCGGCCCCCAAGTCCCCTGTGTGATAAGGAACATGGGGTCCTGCGGGCCTGCCTTGAACAACTGATGATAGCCAAGTGTGGTGCTGCACTAGCAGAACGCGCCCCAGGTGATCAAACCTAACTCCGGTGCTATGCGAGTAAGGATCCCGAAGGTCCACCTCCACACTTCCTGGGCGCGAGTGTAGCTCCACAGGCAGTGTTTTAGTGACTCCTCATCCTCATGACAAATCTGACAAAGTCCATCCTAACCAATCTGCCGCAACCAGCTCCCCACTGGAAGACCCTTGTGGGCGAGTAGCCAAAGGAAGTAGGAAATCTTCCGCGGCCGCCAGCTCTCCCACAAGGCCTTCCAGAAGGCTTGCAAAAATAGCCTGGAGATACCCTGAGCATACCAACTGGGCCGCTGGGTGGGCGGGTGGCTCTGCATCCTCCCGAGAACTCTCTTGCCCAATGTCATGCTATAAGCGAAGAAAGGGGTCGGCCCCTGGCCTGCCACAACCTCTGGCCATCTCCACTCACCTGGGTCCCAGCTCTGACAGGGCCCGCCGCCCCTCCCAAAGCCAGAGTCGCCATAACTTCAACTGATCCTGCTCTATACTAGGATCGATCCGCTAAACCTTCCCCACGAGGCCTATGACCCGAACCCTCTGCCACGAGAGAAGGGGGTCGATGAGCACACCCTCTCTCCTGAGTCGACCGTCCCCCAAAACCGCGAAGAAGGAAACAGAGGTGTCGTCCATCCGGCCTGCAACCACCAGTGGGATGCCACGGGGGGTGAACTGTCCAAGCCAATGGTCATCATCAGGCATGAGGATCTGAATCTCGGGTGGAACCAACCAACCGGCAGGAATTGCTCCGTCTATCTCTGTGCGTCTCGCCTGAGCTCCACGGACACCTCTGGCTATGGCTGCTAGAGCAACGATCTCCAAGTGTCTGTAAGTGTCCCTCCAAACTCGAAGCGACTGGGCTAGCCCCCGCATCCAACCGTCCCATAGGATATGTGACCTCTCCCCCAGTTGAAGGCCCAAGGTATCTCTGACCTGATCGTTCCAGATGAGCGGCTGGCGGTCAATCTCCTCCTGACTGCTAGGAGGGGACTGGAGGAGACTGAGACTGAGTTGCCTCCAAATCGTGACAAGGCTACGAATGAGCGGGGAGCGGGGGTGAGTAAGCGGTGCAGAGGTGAAGATCCACCAGAGGGATGGTAGCCACTCTCCACCTCGATGCGGGATGCAAGAACTGATCCCCTGCTGAAGTAAGATCTTCCACGTTTGCCCCCCTGGGGTCAAACCGCGGATAACTAACTTGCCCAGTAGGGCCTGACTCTGAAGCTCAGGATCAATGACCCCCAAGCCACCCTCAGCCTCTGGAAGAATGACTGTCTGCCAGGCTACCCTGGCTCTGGTATCTCTGAGACCATCCCCCCCACCAGACCACAGGAAATTTCGGACCATCCTCCTGAGCTGTGCCACGCTGGATCTCGAGAAGCACCAACAAGAGGCCACATACCAGGCCGTGGCTAGGAGAACCTAGTTGACTACAAGAGCACGACCTACAAGAGAGAGCTTAGCAATGCTCCAGAAAGCCAGCTTCTGTCGAATGGAATCTAGCACCGGGAGAAACTGCTGAGCTGGCGTGATGTCCAGGCCGACCTGAAAGCCGAGATATCTAGCTGTCTGCCCCCGCGGGATCCATCTGAAACCCAAAAACCTCCCCCACTGTGAGCATGCCCCAGGGTTTGTGAGAAAACCAACTGATTTGTTCTAGTTGATTTTCGCACCGGCTACCGAGCAGAAGACCTCTAAGGCCAGCCTCACCCGCTCCAGCATCATCTCATCATCCTGAACATACAGCGCTCTGTCATCTGCATACTCCGAGTCCAGGAGCTCCGTGTCCTCCCTGATGGGAAGGCGAACACCCCGGATCCCAGTCGACCTCGCCCGAAGATAGTATGTCATCACCTCGACGAAGAAGAGAAACAGGTAAGGAGCGAGGGGGCAACCCTGACGCACTGATCTCTCCAATCGAAATCCTTCTCCCATCCTGCCGCCGATGATGACCCTGCTGGAAGTTGTCCTGTATAACGCTGAGATACCCTTAATGCATCCTATTGGGAATCCAAGTCTCTCCAAAGTACCCTCTAGGAAGGACCAGTCCACTCGATCGTAGGCCTTCTCAAAGTCGAGAAGTAGGATGGCTAAGTGCGACCCGCTATGCTGAGCCCACTCTGTCGCCTCTGAGAAGGTGAAGACATTATCCAGGATACTGCGGTCCTGGACAAAGCCTGTCTGAGTGTCATGAATGAGGTCAGGAAGTAGTGGCCAAACTCTGGCACTGATCATCTTGGCAAGGATTTTGTAGGCAGTGGTGAGGAGAGTGATCGGGCGCCACTGACGGATCTCCTATCGGTCTCCTCCCTTCGGGATGAGGCAAATCAATCCCGAAGAGAGGCTCTCAGGCATATGTCTACTGCTGAAAATCCTCTGGAGGGCTGCTAGGAGGGGCTGCTGGATTTGATCCTAGAAAGAGGTGAAGAAAGCGCGAGAGAGCCCATCCTCGCCAGGGCATTTCTGCCCATCGATGGCCATCAAGGCCTCCTGCATCTCGACAGTGGTGAACGGTGCCATCAACGTCGTCTGCATGCTGGGCTGAACAAGGGATGGAATGTGCCTCCACACCTCCTCGCGGGAACGTCTAGTACGGGGGGCAAGCTGCTCCTGCTAGAAAAGAGTCATGTAGAAGTTGGTAGCCAACCCCAAGACCTCTTCCGGATCAGTGACGATGTGCCCCTCCGCTGTCCTAAGACTCCGGAGCTGGTCACCTGCTGCCCTCAGGCCATGCGTCCTGAAGAACTCTTTGCTCATCCGGTTGCCCTTCCGAGCCCAGTAGGAGAGGGAGGCATGATAAGAAAACTCTGAGCGACGCTGGAGAGTCTCCTCAAGAAGGGCTCTGGCTCGAAGGGTCTGGATCCGAAGCTCCTCCGAACCCAGAGCTACTTGCTGGAGTCGCTGAATGGAGGCGAGGTCCCTACGAAGAGCTCTCTCTCTGCCCCACCACTCCTGGCGAACCTGAAGGGCTGCGAGCTGGCAAATCTGGCTGGACTCCTGCAGAGCTTATGCCACCGACTCTACCAGATCCACGCACTCGCCCCAATCTCTGTCCCAAAGGCTACCAATACTACTGCGCACCTCCGCCCTAGAGAAGATGGAATCAGGAATCCTGCACGAACGGGGAGGAAGGGACTGAGCTGCCGAGTCTAGTGATAAGAGCACTGGCGTGTGGTCGGAGAGTGTCGTCCCTAGCACTACACCCACCTAACCACCTCTGCTGATGGCCCAATCACTGACATAAAATCTGTCCAGTCTCTCCAGGAGTCTGCCTCCTTCCCTGCGGAAGCCCCACGAGAAGTCCAAGCTCCCGTGCCATCGGCAGAAGGACGGGTCTCTCCAGCTGTCCCTACCTCCTGTCGCGAAGATAAAGGAGTCCCAAGTGGAGTACTCTGCCTGAGCTATACCTGTAAACTCTGGTCCTCTACCCTGCTGGTCCTCCAAAGTCTCCAGATTGTTGAAGTCACCTCCAACAATCCACGAATCCATGTCTGGGAGAATCTCTGTGAGTGTCCTCTAGAAGGTGGCTCTGCATCGAAGGTCTGTGAGTGCATAGATGTTGAGGATTTCTATTTTGGAGCCCTCCAACTCTAGGCCAACCCAAAGTGCACGGCCTGGGATCAACGTACCATGGCCAAAAACTCCCTGGGCAAACGACTCGCAAACGGAAGTGTAGACACCACCACTCCTCCCCTGTGCACCAATCGCGGGCTCCCAATAAGTGTGAGAGCGTCCAGGGAGGATCTTCCTATAGCTACGGGAATGAGCCACTGAAAGCTTATGCTCCTGGAGCAGGAGTATATCCAAGCGACCAATCACTGCTGGCTGAAGTTCCTGTCTCAAGATGAGCTTCCTAGGACCACAGGTGCCAGAAGAATGAAACCCGTTCACATTCCAAGAGACAAGGTGTAAGCTCATGATGAGGACTGGTAGGCTGCGAACAACTGGCTGCTCGCGGCTGAGGTCGATGAAGAGACTGAAATTTCGGAATGAAGTCGCTAACGCTTTTGTGAGGGTTTGGAGGGGGAGGCGGGGTCATCCTGCCCATTCTTCAAAACTTTTAGCAAAGGCATGAGGCCTTTGGTGCCATGGACAAACGCTTTCTCGAGCCAACTCGAGATCTCCGAGGTAGTCATTGTTGAGATATCAAGCTCCACTCGCGATATGCCAGGGTGACCGTTGTGCATTTATGTCACCGACTTGTTAGCTGGAGATGCGGTTGGTACACCGCCCACGAATAATAGCTGGATGACATCTATCCTTATCTACTCTAGTTTGTGGCTCAGTTAGTATGCCACCTTAGTTGAGTTTGGTTTGAGACCCACATATTGGGAGTTCTTTTGGCTTTCACAACTAAGAAGAGGAAAAGTGTTTTCAGCCTCCCCCCCATTGTGCATGTGAGAAAGCCACAAGTGAGACTCCTTCCCTCTCTCCCACTATCTTCACATAGTATCAGAGCCTTATTCATGGTAAGGAGCTCAAGAAAGCAAACCAAGTTCACGGTGTCCTGGTAAGAGGACCAGTGTTGCTTTCCTATTTTGAGTTTGGGAGCGAATCTCTGCAGGTAGCACAGCCAGAAGTGCAAGAGTGCACTGTCTCAGATTGAGATGCCCTTCGCGGTGTGGTGAGAGCGCAGTATATGCTGCGGGAGAGGGCGAAGCCTTTGGTGACTTTATTTTTCTGATTCGAGGCCATTTCGGGGCCCGTTTTGAAGGCGGAAGTTCTTCGCAGCCACTCAGAAAAAGGCACTGTTTTGGCTGTGCGACCACTGCTCGGCTAGTTGGTGCAAAGTTGCCGTAGAAATTGCATCGTATGCCTGTGTGCAGAGATATTGGGAGTTGCATATTCATGCTTGTTGCCTGTTGATGTAAAATCGTCACTAGGAAGTGACTGTGTGGTGAAATACCACTTTCGTCAGTTTTGCAGATCTGCCCGTGTGAGGCAAAAGCTGTGTTTTTTGCAGTGACAGAATATTTTGCAGTGTTCTGTAATGGCATCTGATTCTCTTTCACAGATTGTCACTGAAAAGCTTGACAAGAACAACTTCCAGGCATGGAAGTTTAGAATGACGAATTTCCTTATGGGAAAAGGCTATTGGGAGTTCATTACAGGAAATGAAGAAGAACCTGTTCTTCCTAATGTTCCCAATCAACAGGAAATGTAGGCATTTAAAGGATGGCATGAGAGCTAGAAAAGTTATGTACTAGCTGTCTATCAGTATTTCGGACTCTATGATTGTGCATATTCAGGATGCAAGCATGCCAAAGGAGGCATGGGATACTTTGGCAAAAATGTACAACACAAATACGCAAGCCAAGAAAATGCAGCTCAAACAGGAGTTGCACAATGTGCAGAGAGAAAATTTAAGCATAAATGACTAACACATGAAGGTAAAGAAAATTGCAGATGCACTTGCTTCCATTGGGTCGCCAGTGGAAGATGATGATCTAGTTTCTGTGACCTTGAATGGTCTAGGAAAGGATGTTGAGATATCAAGCTCTACCCCTGACATATCTCCTGGATGACTATCATTTATGTCACCGCCTATGTTAGTTGTACTCGTGGTGTAGTTAGACTACCACGTATGTTTTTGGTTTGGGTTCACATATGAACCACGTATTCTAGGTTTTGACATATAGGGTATTTCCCTCTTCTATTGTATCGTTGTTGTGTGCAAAAGTGAAGAAAGGCTTCACCCTCCAACCTTGTGTCCTCTCTCTTTTGTGTGTTGTGAAGAAAGCTGAACTTGAGTCTCCTATCTCTCTCCCTATTTCTTTACATGGTATCAGAGCCTTGTTCGTGGTAAGGAGCTCAAGAAAGCTAGCCAAGTTTGTGGTGTCCTGGTAAGAGGACCAGTGTAGCTTTCCTATTTCGAGTTTGGGAGCAAATCTCTGCAGGTAGCACAGCCAGAAGTGCAGGAGTGCACTGCTTCAGATTGAGAGGCCCTTCGCGGTGCGGCGAGAGCGCAGTATATGCTGCGGGCGAGGGCAAAGCCCTCGATGACTTTATTTTTCTGATTTGAGGCCGTTTCGGGGCCCGTTTTGAAGGCGGAAGTTCTTCGCAGGCACTCAGAAAAAGGCCCTGTTTTTGCTGTGCGACCACCGCGCGGCTAGTCGGTGGAAAGGTGCCACAAAAATTGCATCGTATGCCTGTGTGCAGAGATATTGGGAGTTGCAGATTCATGCCTGTTGCCTGTTGATGCAAAATCGTCACGAGGAAGTGACTGTGTGGTGAAATACCACTTTCGTCAGTGTTGCAGATCTGCCCCTGTGAGGCTCTTTGCAGAAGTTTTGCTATTTGCCCTTGTGAGGCATTTGCTGTGTTTACAGGTTGCTGTTGCATTTCGTGATTTGTAAAATGTCTGAGAATCTGTCTACCATTGTCAGTGAGAAGCTTGACAAGAACAACTTCCAAGCATGGAAGTTCAGGATGACAAACTTCTTTATGGGAAAGGGAGTTTGGGATTACATCAGTGGTGAAACTGCAGAACCAGTTTTGGGTGCTGCTCCCACTCCTGCTGAATTGAAGGCCTTTAAAGAATGGCATGAAAAAGCCAGAAAATGCCTGTATTGGCTGTCCGTTAGCATTTCAGATTCTATGATTGTGCATATACAGGATCTAGAGACGCCTAAGGAGGCATGGGATACATTGGTGAAGCTGTATAGCACAAATACCAAAGCACGAAAGATGCAGCTAAAGCAGGAGTTGCACAATGTGCAAAGGAAAAATATGAATATAAATGAGTATTCCTTGAAGGTGAAAGGCCTTGCAGATTCTCTTGCCTCCATTGGAGCACCTGTTGATGATGAGGACTTAGTGTCCGTGACCTTGAATGGTCTTGGGAAAGATTATGCACAATTTCGGACATCCATTGGAGTCCGTGAAACATTTCCTGATTTTCAGGAACTTATTGCTCTCTTGCTGAGTGAAGAGCAAAGGAATGGTGGTTCAGCCACCTCAACTTCTCAAGAGACTGCTTTCTACTCGAATACAGGTAGAGGCAGGGGTAGAGGAAGAGGCCGTTCTGGTGGCCGTGCAGGAAATCAGAACCAACAGCAACAACAGGAAAACCAGTCCTATGGAGGAGGACGTGGTAGTTCTAGAGGCAGGGGGAGCCAAAGAGGCCGTGGTTCATGGCAAAGGAACCAGCAAGTAAATAGCAGCATAGAATGCTATTATTGTGGAAAGCCTGGACACAAGGAGAATACATGCTATAAAAAGCAGAATGACATCAAAAGTGGAAAGTTGCAGCAAAGCAACTATGCATCATCAAGTGGGCATGGTGACGACAGAAATGAGCACCTTTTTGTGATGCAGCATATGGTTAACTCCATGTCAGGAGATGCTGCAGCTTGCAATGATGTTTGGTATGTTGATTCAGGTGCCTCTAACCACATGACCAGTCATGGTGAGTGGTTTCATGATGTCAGAAATTTGGATAAGCCAGGTTATGTTGAAACAGGTGATGATACTGCGCACCCAATTACGCAGGTTGGTAAAGTGCCATTGGCTATGCAGGATGGCAAAACAAAGTACTTGGCAGATGTACTTCATGTTCCAAAAATCACTAAGAACCTGGTTTCAGTTGGCCAGATGGTTGAGCAAGGTCTGCAGGTTAGATTTAATCCTGATGGATGCTTCGTTGAAGACCTGAAAAATAAATGCCGCTTGGTTGCGAAAGGCAACAAAAATGGAAGAATGTTCACCTTGGATGTTGATATGCCTGAGGTGAAAGCTGCTATGTTTGCGCATGGGAGAGGTGTCATTGCAGATATTGAGATATGGCACAAGCGCATTGGGCACGTGAATATACAAAGGCTGAAATCTATGCAAACGAAAAACATTGTTGCAGGTTTGCCTAAATTCAGAGTTGAGGGAATGCAAAAGGTATGTGAAGCATGCCAAATGGGTAAGCAGGCCAGACATGCATTTCCTAAAAATGCTAAGGTGAGCAGAAGACCTTTGGAAGTGATCCATTCAGATGTTTGGACAACCAAAGCTGCTTCAATTGGTGGATGCCATTATTATGTGACGTTTATTGATGACTACACTAGGAAGGTGTGGATTTATTTTATGAAGCACAAAAGTGAAGTGTTCAGCCATTTCAAGGCTTTTAAGGCCATGGTTGAAAGAGAGAAAGGTGTGCATATTAAAGTGCTAAGATCTGATGGAGGGGGAGAGTACTTTTCAGAAGAATTTTGTGAATATCTGAAAGAACAGGGAATTCAAAGGAAGTACTCATGCAGGTCTACCCCTCAGCAGAATGGGGTTGCAGAAAGGAAGAACAGGCATATTGCAGAAGTAGGACGGGTGATCCTAAATGAGAAAAACATGCCTGATTATTTTTGGGCTGAAGCAGTAGCAACTGCTGTTTATATTATGAACAGAACCCCCACTGCAGCTGTCCATGGCATGACGCCTGAAGAAATGTATACAGGCCAAAAACCAGATATTTCTCACTTGAAGGTATTTGGTTGCATAGCGTATGTTCATGTTCCTGATGAGAAGAGAACAAAGCTGGATCCAAAGGCAGAAAAATGCATCTTTATTGGATATGCTCAGCACCAGAAAGGGTATCGCTGTTATAACCCTTCCACCCGCAAAATGCAAGTGAGCAGAGATGTTGTTTTTGATGAAATGAGCAGCTGGTATGCACCAACTGTTATGGTAGGAGATGCAGATGCAGGAAATGGGAATGCTGCAATAAATGCAGAGCAGCAATCTCAAGCCTTGAGTGGACCCAGAGAGTCCTCTACTAGTGGATCTAATGCATGGACAGGGAGATTGAGATCTAGTGAATCGTCACATGGCAGTCCTGATAGTGTTGTGCAGGTATCACATAAGGGAAAAGAAAAAGTGGACCATGCTCCAGTGTTTGATGTGTCTGCTGGTAGCTCTCATGTTGATGGAGAGTCAAGCGGCTCTGAAATGAGCCTTGATGAGGAACTTGGGATTCCTTCTGTTGTTACACCTGGTGCAAGGAAAAGCAGGCATGATTTAAAGACGCCTGCAACTGATCCAGTTGTACGGAGGTCCACTCGTATTAAGTATCCAGTTGACAGGCTGAGATATGATGGGTATACAGCACATCACTATGCTTATATGGTCAAGGTTCTAGAGGAGCCAGAGCCCACATGTTTTGAGGATGCAGCAGGGCATAAAAATTGGGAAGCAGCTATGGATGAAGAGATGGCTGCCTTGGATGCAAACCACACTTGGGATTTGATGCCTTTGCCTCATGATAAGAAGGCTATTGGCTGCAAGTGGGTTTACAAAGTAAAGCACAATGCTGATGGGTCTGTTAGCAGGTACAAGGCAAGATTGGTTGCCAAAGGTTTTGCACAGACATATGGAATTGACTATGAGGAAACTTTCAGCCCAGTTGCAAGGATGGCAACCGTGAGAGCAGTAATTGCTATGGCTGCTGCAAAGGGATGGTCTTTGCATCAGATGGATGTGAAAAATGCCTTCTTGCATGGTGACTTGCAGGAAGAGGTTTATATGATGCAGCCAGAAGGTTATGAGGATAAAGCACACCCCGATTTTGTATGCAGGTTGTGCAAAGCCTTGTATGGCTTAAAACAGGCGCCGAGGGCATGGTCAGACAAGATAGGACAATATCTTGTCACTATTGGATTTCAGATTTCCAATTCAGATTTTTCACTTTATGTGAAAAGGACAAACAGAGGGATTGTGCTTATAGTCATCTATGTTGATGACTTGATTATTACAGGTGATAGTGATGCAGACATTAATGAAGTGAAGCTGCTATTGAAGCAGAAATTTGAGATGAAGGATTTGGGAGAGCTGCGTTACTTCTTGGGCATTGAGGTTATTAGATCCCCGAGTGGGATATGGCTGTTGCAAAGGCAATACGGTTTGGACATGCTGTCCAAATATGGGATGACAGGCTGTAAGCCTATTTCTGTTCCATTGGAGCAGAATGTGAAGCTCAATGCAGAGACAGGTGAGCTTCTTGAAGATATTACTATGTACAGGCGCATTGTAGGTAGCTTGATTTACATGACTATAACCAGACCAGATTTGAGCTATGCTGTGGGGCTGGTGAGTCAGTTTATGCAGGCACCGAGGAAGCCACATTTGGATGCGGCTAGGCGCATACTGCGATATGTGAAGTCCACATTGCATTATGGACTGTTTTATGAAGCTGGGTGTGCATTACAGGTACATGGATACACAGATGCTGACTGGGCTGGTAGTGTCTCAGACAGGAGATCTACTAGTGGTTTTATGTTTTCCCTTGGGAGTGGTGCCATCAGTTGGAGCAGCAAGAAGCAGCCAACAGTTGCCTTGTCGAGCACAGAGGCTGAGTACAGGGGTGCAGCAATGGCTGCATGTGAGGTAGCTTGGTTACGGAAGCTACTTGTAGATATGGGACAGTCAGTTCATGCAGCAGTTGTCATTCATTGTGACAACATTAGCAGCATCATGCTTGCTAATAACCCAGTTTATCATGCTAGAACGAAGCACATTGAGGTGCATTATCACTTTGTGAGAGAGAAGGTTCTAGCTGGTGAGATTGATCTTGTCTATGTCAGCACTGAGGAGCAGGTGGCTGATATCTTTACGAAGGCATTGGGTACCGAGAAGCTTCGCAGATTTAGGAGCTTGCTTGGTGTACGTGAGATGGATTTGAGCTTGAGGGGGAGTGTTGAGATATCAAGCTCTACCCCTGACATATCTCCTGGATGACTATCATTTATGTCACCGCCTATGTTAGTTGTACTCGTGGTGTAGTTAGACTACCACGTATGTTTTTGGTTTGGGTTCACATATGAACCACGTATTCTAGGTTTTGACATATAGGGTATTTCCCTCTTCTATTGTATCATTGTTGTGTGCAAAAGTGAAGAAAGGCTTCACCCTCCAACCTTGTGTCCTCTCTCTTTTGTGTGTTGTGAAGAAAGCTGAACTTGAGTCTCCTATCTCTCTCCCTATTTCTTTACAAAGGATTATGCACAGTTTCGGACATCCATTGCCGTCCGTGAAAAATTTCTTGATTTTGAAGAGTTGTTTGCTCTTCTAATTTCTGAAGAGCAGAGAAATGGGGGTGCATCTTCCTTAGGAGGAACTTCAAAAGAAACTGTCTTCTACTCAAATGCTGGAAGAGGTAGAGGCAGAGGTAGAGGATGCCGATCTGCAGGCCATGGTAGAAATCAGAATATGCAGCAAACTCAAGAAAACCAGTCCTATGCAGGAGGACGTGGTAACTCTAGAGGCAAGGGGAGCCAAAGAGGCCGTGGTGGATGGCAGAGAGGCCAAAATGCAAACAGCAATGTTGAATGCTACTACTGTGGAAAAATGGGACATATGGCTAAAGACTGCTACAAAAAGCAAAATGACATTATGAATGGAAAATTGCAGCAAGGCAATTATGCATCTTCCAGTAGACAGGGTGATGACAGAAATGAGCATCTATTTATGGTGCAGCATATGACCAATTCTATGACAAGTGCAGAAGAACGAAATGATGTGTGGTATGTTGACTCAGGTGCATCAAACCACATGACAGGTCATGCAGAATGGATGCAGGATGCAAGGAAAATGGAAAAACCAGGATTTGTGGAGACTGGTGATGATACTGCACATCCTATTGTGCAGATTGGTAAAATTCCTTTGTCTATGCAGGATGGGAAAAAGAAATACTTGTCTGATGTATTTCATGTCCCAAACATCTCCAAGAACCTAGTTTCTGTTGGTCAAATGGTTGAGCAGGGCTTGCAGGTCAGATTTAATCCTCATGGATACTTTGTTGAGGATATGAAAAAAAACAGTCGCTTGATAGCAAAAGGAAAGAAGAAGGGCAGGATGTTTACATTGGATGCGGACATGCCTGAATTGAGTGCAGAAATGTTTGCACATGGGACCAGTGTAGTTGCAGATATTGATATCTGGCACAAACGCATTGGTCATGTTAATATACAGCGACTTAAATCAATGCAAGCCCAATATATTGTTGCAGGATTGCCTAAATTCAAGGTTGCAGAAATGCACAAGGTTTGTGAAGCCTGTCAATTTGGGAAACAGGCAAGGAAACCTTTTCCTAGGCATGTTCAAGAGAGTAAAAAGCCATTGGAATTAATCCACACTGATGTGTGGACTACTAAAGCTGCATCTATTGGAGGCTGTCACTATTTTGTCACATTTATTGATAACTTCAGCAGAAAACTTTGGGTGTATTTTATGAAAAAGAAAAGTGAAGTGTTTGGGCACTTCAAAGCTTTTAAAGCTATGGTTGAAAAAGAAACAGGCCTACAAATAAAATGCCTAAGGTCAGATGGAGGGGGAGAGTACCTCTCAAATGAGTTTGCAAGGTTCCTGCAGGAGCATGGCATAAAGCAGCAATATTCATGCAGTCATACCCCACAGCAAAATGGAATTGCAGAAAGGAAAAACAGGCATATTGGAGAGGTATCTCGAGCCATGCTAAATGAAAAAGATCTACCATATTATTATTGGGTTGAAGCAGTTGCTACAGCAGTTTATATAATGAACAGGACTCCCACTGCAGCAATACATGGCATGACGACAGAGGAGATGTATACTGGTAGGAAACCAGACATTTCTCATTTGAAAATTTTTGGTTGCATTGCCTATGTCCATGTGCCAGATGAGTTGAGGTCCAAGTTGGATCCAAAGGCTGAGAAGTGCGTCTTTATTGGTTATTCTCTGCAGCAGAAAGGGTATAGATGCTATAACCCTTCTACACGTAAGTTCACAGTGAGCAGAGATGTTGTTTTTGATGAGATGAGTAGCTGGTATAAACCAGTAAATGTGATGATTGATGTAGATTCACAAAATGTTAATGCTGCACAAAATTCACAGCAGCAATCACAAAATATCAGTGGACCTGCAGTGTCCTCTAGCAGTGGTACAAATACTTCGCCATGGACACGTACATTGAGATCAGGAGAATCTCCTCAAAGCAATGCAGATAGTGGTACGCAGGTATCACGCAAAGGAAAAGAGAAGGTAGATCAGCCCATGTTTGATGTGAATGCAGGTCACTCTTATGCAGATGGTGAATCCAGTGGCTCAGAACAGAGCATTGATGATGAGTTGGGTATTCCTTCTGTTGTTACACCTGGAGTAAGGAAGACCAGGGATGTTTTGAGAGCACCTAGAAGTGAGCCTATTTTGCACAGGTCTACCAGGGTTAGGTATCCTGTGGATAGGCTGAAATATGATGGATTTACAGCCATTCACTATGCCTATATGGTCAAAGTGATACAAAAACTAGAACCCACTTCTTTTGAGCAAGCCATGGGAAATGAAAACTGGGAGAAAGCCATGGATGAAGAAATGGATGCCTTGGATGCAAATGCTACATGGGAATTGGTGCCTTTGCCTAAAGACAAGAATGCAATTGGCTGTAAGTGGGTTTATAAGATCAAGCACAATGCAGATGGTTCTGTGAATAGATACAAGGCAAGATTAGTTGTCAAGAGGTATGCACAGACATATGGCATTGATTATGAAGAAACTTTCAGTCCGGTTGCAAGGATGGCAACCGTAAGAGCATCCATTGCTATGGCTGCATCAAAGGGATGGTCTTTACATCAGATGGATGTAAACAATGCCTTCTTGCATGGTTATTTGCAAGAAGAGGTCTTTATGGAGCAGCCACCAGGTTATGTTCATGCTCTTCATCCTGAGTTTGTTTGCAGGTTGAAGAAAGCCTTGTATGGCTTGAAGCAAGCACCTAGAGCATGGTCTGACAAGATAGGATAGTATCTTGTCACTATTGGCTTTCAGATTTCCAAGGCAGATTTCTCACTCTATGTGAGAAAAACAGAGAAAGGTATTATGCTGCTTGTCATTTATGTTGATGATTTGATCATCAGAGGTGATAGTGATGAAGATATCCTTCATGTGAAAATGCTATTGAGGCAGAAGTCTGAGATGAAGGATTTGGGAGAGCTACGTTATTTCTTGGGCATTGAGGTGATTAGATCACCAAGTGGGATACAGCTCTTGCAGAGGCAGTATGGATTGGACATGCTGTCCAAATATGGGATGACAGGCTGTAAGCCTATTTCAGTTCCTTTGGATCAGAATGTGAAGCTGAGCACAGATGCAGGTGAGCTTTTGGAAGACCCTACTATGTACAGACGCATAGTAGGAAGTTTGATTTATATGACTATTACCAGGCCAGATCTAAGCTATGCTGTTGGATTGGTAAGTCAGTTTATGCAGGCTCCAAGGAAACCGCATTTGGATGTGGCTAGACGCATACTCATGTATGTGAAGTCCACATTGCAGTATGGACTATTTTATGAGGCTGGGGTTCAGATACAGTTGCATGGATACACTGATGGTGATTGGGCTGGTAGCATTTCTGATAGACGATCTACCAGTGGATATGTGTTCTCTTTTGGGAGTGCTGCAGTCACTTGGAGCAGCAAGAAACAGCCTACAGTTGCCTTGTCGAGCACAGAGGCTGAGTACAAGGGTGCAGCAATGGCTGCATGTGAGGTAGCTTGGTTGCATAAGCTACTTTATGATATGCATCAGTCTACAAATGGGCCAGTTGTCATTTATAGTGACAACATGAGCAGTATACACTTGGCAAAGAACCCAGTCTTTCATGCTAGAACAAAGCACATTGAGGTGCATTATCACTATGTGCAGGAGAAGGTTTTACTAGGTCTTATTGATCTAGTTTATGTCAGCACAGAGGATCAGGTAGCTGACATATTCACAAAAGCATTGGGCGCAGAGAAGCTTCGCAAGTTCAGATACCTGCTTGGTGTGCAGGAATTGGGATTGAGCTCGAGGGGGAGTGTTGAGATTTCGAGCTCTACTCGCGATATGCCAGGGTGACCGTTGTGCATTTATGTCACCGACTTGTTAGCTGGAGATGCGGTTGGTACACCGCCCACGAATAATAGGTGGATGACAGCTATCCTTATCTACTCTAGTTTGTGGCTCAGTTAGTATGCCACCTTAGTTAGTTGAGTTTGGTTTGAGACCCACATATAGGGTTCTTCTATTTCTTTGTACTTGAGTTCTTTTGGCTTTCACAACTAAGAAGAGGAAAACTGTTTTCAGCCTCCACCTTTGTGTGTATTCCCCCATTGTGCATGTGAGAAAGCCGCAAGTGAGACTCCTTCCCTCTCTCCCACTATCTTCACAGTCATCCCGTAGAAGGCGTGAAGTTTCTGAGGAGTCCAGGCTCTGACATCCTAGGGGAGGGGCCACGACAGAGGGGGCCTGAGAATCACAATCAATCTGAAACGCTTGGCGGCGCAACGCCACTGCAAGCACTTATCACCCTCGGACCACTGAGTCTCGAGAAGTTATCCACCCGACGGGCCTATCCAGGAGCAAATCTCAGCGTGTACGTCTGCTCTCTGAGAGCCTCCTAGACCGAGTCGTCTGTCCAAATCTCGGTGCCGTCGCTGAGAAAGGTGAAAGCACAGTTGGGGCCATCCCTCAGGGCCAAGGCTGCGATCTTCCCATCCGCCCCTTTACGAAGCAGGAAGATACTAATGTCGAGGCAAGCTGGGAAGGTCTCGAGGTCGGCCACATCCAAGTAATCCCAGGGACCGGATCTGTAGAAGTCGCGAGGAAGCTCTTTCTCTTAGAGCTGAGGCCCGCCAGAGTCTGCAACTGAGGGGGTCGGGCTAGCAGACAAGGAAAACTGCTCCAGGGGTGGTGCAGTCTCGGGATGCCCTGCCTGGGGTGGGGAAGGGGAAGGAGGCTGAGGGGTAGGCAACTCAAACTCCACGGAAGCGATTAGCGGGGGGGGCAGAGGAGGGGGAGAGGGGGCTGCCCGCGGCTGAGAAACCACCGGTGCAACTGACACTGCGGAAGAGCTGAGAGGGGCGGGGGAGGAGGGCTGGGGCTGGGGCTGAAGAGAAAGAGGAGGGGGCTGAAGAGGAAGAGGCGGGGGCTGATGCTACAGGTTGGGAAGAGGGGTTGCGGCTAGGGTAGGGGCTGGGGCTGAGTGGAAGGGAGCTGGGGATCGGAAGAGAGGGGGACCTGAGGCTGCGGAGGACGGGCTACAGACGAAGAAGAAGCTCTCCCAGGACCTTGGGGCGGCTGCCTATCAAGTCTCTGAGGCACTGCTGTAGGTTGGGTAACCTCTGCCTCCTTGCCTCTGTCAGAAGTCTTCTTATTCTTTCCTCTTTTCCTTCTGACCTCGGTCCAGCCGCCAGCCACCTCTAGACCGGCTGCCTTTGCTCTTCCTGACATGGCTGCCCGGAGGGAGGGGGAGGGGGCTGGAGGGGGGGGCGGGGGGGCCGAGAGGAGCTGGAGAAGCGTGGACAAGTAGCGGCCAGGTGCCCAAAGCCGTGACACCTCAGGCACTGGCCTGGCTATCTAGTGACTACCATGCTCTGAGTAATGTTGGCAGCATCTATCACGATCTCAATCACTGCAGGGAGGGACGCAGGGTCTGCCACAGCCACACGGACTCTGGGACCTCCTACCGCAGCAACCGCGTCGATGAAAGTGTCATGCATCACCCAGCCAAAGTGGGAACCCAGGTCCTTGACTATCGGCCGCAACTCAGCAGCAAGGCCTGGAAAAACTAGCGTCACTGGGTGGCGAGGTATGCGGAAACGAGCATCAAAGTCCGCTGCACTGAATCCTCGGTACCAAGGGACTATCATGATGATCTTTCCATCCACAGATGTGGGGGAACCAGCAATCAGGTTGCTCGCAGCTTTTGCAGTGGAGAGTTTAAGCCAGAAGATGCCCCTTCCCATAAGGGCCACCTCCTCGATGTGGCTGTCCTCTAGCATAAGAGTGGATTGAAGCCAATCCCTGATGGCTGGTCTGGAGGGAGAGTGTCCAATGACTCTGCCATAGACGGAAGTGAGGGCAAAGTCATTGGCCACCTGTTGTACCCGAGACGACTATTGCTCTGTCAAGATCACGCGGTAGGCATCTGGAGAGGGAGGGTCCGGCTGGGCCTTCGGTTCCAGGCAGGGAGCCGCCATACCGCCAAGACAAACTGCGAGACCTCTGATGAAGAAGAGGCTACCACCAAAAAAGGGGGGGGAGATAGATGAGGGATGGAGCCTAGGTGTGATGGAGGAGGATAAGGCGAGACGAAGCGAGGCAGGGCGGAGGAAGAGGAGGCAATGGTAGGGTGAGGCAAGGCGGCAGGTAAAGGGCAGGGGGCGAGGAGAGGCGAGGGCAGAGGGTGGAGGTCGAGGCGAGGGCATGGCGAGGCGAGGGCAGAGGGCAGAGGTCGAAGGTGAGGGAGAAGGGCGGCGACGGAGGCGAGGGCGGAGGGGCGAGGGCAAAGGGGCGAGGGGCGAGGGCGGAGGGGCAGAGGGGCGAGGGCAGAGGGGCGGAGGGGCGAGGGGCAGAGGAGCGGAGGGGCGAGGGGCGAGGGGCGAGGGCGGAGGGCGAGGGGCGAGGGCGGAGGGGCAGAGGGGCAAGGGCGGAGGGCGAGGGGCGGAGGGGCGAGGGGCGAGGGCGGAGGGGCGAGGGGCGAGGGCGGAGGGGCGAGGTGTGGTGGCGAGGGGGGAGGGGCGAGGGGCGAGGCGAGGGCGTGGTGGCAGAGGCAAGGCGAGGGACGAGGGGTGTGAGGCGAGGGCGAGGGGGGGCGAGGGGCGTGAGGCGAGGGCGTAGGTGAGGCAGAGGAAGGTAGGGAGGTAGAGGCAATGGAAGGAGGGAGGAGGGCTCGCAGGAGCTCCTAGATGAATTTCAAATCGGACGGGTGACACGACACTTACGTGAAAGCAGCTCTCACTTACCACGAGCCTCGACCGGTAGCTCTATCTAAAGCAAGCCTCAGCAAAGGTACTACAACAACACCACAAACTCACAACTTGCTACTCCATATGACTCCTTCAAGCACTCCAAGCTTCCATCACGATCGTCGCTCCTGAGCTCCAGTCTCCTTTGATCAATAGTGAGCCAATGTGCTCCTCAACACCTCTCCAACAACGAGCCTCGGCCATGCAATAGGCTTCCATCATTGATGCCACATAGCAACCAGACACCTACATATGAGAAACAATGCCATAACCTTGCTTCAACGATCGGCAAAGCAGCTGCTCCTCTCAGGCGATGCCACCAATGATCTCCATATGGGCAACTATACCAGATCTCCAAAAGCTAAGCCTCGGGCTTTCGATAGCTGCCTACACAAATTTTCAAACGACACCATCGACGAAAAGCTCCCACAAAATCTTAGAAGATTTTGGAGCACCTTCCAAAGATTTTGATTGCCACGATTAGGCCATGTGGCAGATAAGCACTTATCGTGACAACTAACCCTGGGCTTATTCGCTGGTCATCGTTTAGCCACATGGCAACTTCCCTTATCCTACCACGTCATCACAAAATCTTATCTACCACATCAGTAGTCCAATCACATGCCACATTAGCACTGACATGTCACCTAGGGAAATCTAACCCCTTGTTGACATAATCAGACCATGGTTAGGTCAACCTAACCTTGGGTTAGGTCAACTAGTGCCTCAATAGCACAGTCCATCACTGACCTCTGCAAGCACACACAATGCTCCACTCCTACCACCTCATCACTGCTCCAAAGGCACACCTCTTACTAGGCACAGTGCCACATCATCACTACATGTGGCCCACAGTGACACATCATCATTGAGCACCATTTGCACTCCATTTGCCCCTCCACCTAGATCAAGTCGTATCTCGATCCAGGAAGAATTTGAGGCTGCTCCAAAAAGGAAAGTCGCTCATTTTTTCATGCTCTACGTGCTTGTCACATCACGTGCACATTTTGGTGCAAGTTACACTCACTTTTGAGCCTTGCCAACAAAAACCACGTCCTACACTCACATCAGCCTCTACATCGATGCATATGACCCAATACTTAAAAAGAACAAAAGAAAAGGAATTATTTGTTGTTCTTTCATCGATCGATGGTTGGCATAGATCTAGATCAAAGTAGACTAGATCGCCATAGAGGGGACGCTTTAAATTTCCCCAAATTGGCATTTTGCAAATCATTGTGGTGGACATTCTAGTCACAATCATTTTGCAAATGAACATGGGAATATGTTTCTTGCAAATGAGGAAGTGTAGCAAACTGATACAGTGTACCTAGACAGTGTACCTAGACACTTACTACAAGCCAAAAGAGGATTTCGCTATTAAAGTCAACCAAGTGGAACAGGATCCTTGGTACATGGACAACGATGCATCATCTCACATGACAAATCATCAAGAATGGTTCACAAAGATGAAACCATTAGAAGGTTAGAAAAATATCATCTCCACGGCAAACAATACACCAAATCTAGTTCAAGGGATCGGTGTTATCCCTATGAACAATTTCACTGGTACGAAAGGATTGGTGAAAGCAAGAACCTTTTGTCAGTAGGTCAAATGATGGAACACAACTACAGAGTCATCTTTGATGGAGATGAATGCACTATCAGAGACAAATCCAAAAGATGTCAGGTAGTAGCAAAAGGTGTCAAGGAAGGATGTTTATACAGAATGCTAGCTACAATACCAAATAAGCATACCATGTCAGCTCAACTGCAACAGATGCCACTATCTGCAAAATGGCACAAGAGATATGGTCATGTCAATTTCAAGTACTTGTTAGATCTCAGGAATCAGAATATGGCAATTGGGATTCCGAAGCTACAGTTTCTTGGAAAGTTTGCGAAGCATGCTGCTTTGGCAAACAAAAGTGAACCAACTTTGGCAAAAGTACCTCTCGTGCGTGAGGTATTCTTGATTTGATACATACAGATGTATGGGGTTATGCCCAGACCTGCAGCATCAATGGTTCACTTTACTACTTGACTTTCATCGACGACTACAATATATATTTTTGGGTCTACTTTCTGAAAGAGAAATCTAAAGTCTTTTCCAGATTTCAAGAATTCAAAGCCATGGTAGAAAACCAGACAGGCGAAAAGATCAAAGTCATGAGATTAGATAGAGGAGGTGAATACATGTCTTCAAGATTCATGAACTTTTGTAGAAATCATGGCATTGGAAGACAATTCACATGTGCAGATACTTCTCAGCAGAATGCAAGAGCTGAAAGGAAGAATGGGGCTTTAGCAGACATTGCTAGAGCAATGCTTAATGAAAAGCATCTTCCGAATCAGTATTGGGCACAAGCAATAGCCACTGCAAACTATTTGCTTAATCGGCTTCCTAATAGACTGATACAAGGTATGACTCCTTATAATTCAGCATTCACTAGACATAAGTCACACATTGGGCATCTCCGCATATTTGGTTGCATAGCATATGCCCACATACATGATGATCATCATAGGAAATTGGATGTGAAGTCATGCAAATGCATCATGGTTGGCTATAGTGAAGAAAGCAAAGCATACAAGTTGTATGATCCCATCAACCGCAAGGTCATTATCTCCAGAGATGTAATCTTTAATGAGGAATCAAAATGGAAAACCTCAAATACACAGGAGATGGAAGCATCGACTTCACAGTCATCTACAGAACAGGTTGATGAAGAAGAGCAAGAATTGCCAGAAACACCCCAGGCAGAGCCACAGCAACTCAAACGGTCTACTAGGGAAAGAAGACCACCAGCCAGATTGACATATGCTCAGAAAGGAAAAGCAATTCAGGATGAAACCACCAACTATGCTCTTATGACTACCATCATGGCTACAGAAGAGCCAGTGTACTTCGAAGACACGGTAGACAAGCCAGAATGGCAAACTACTATGAATGAAGAAATGGATGCTTTGTATAAGAATAACACTTGGGAATTATGCGACCTTCCACTAGGAAAGAAGGCCATAGCAAACAAATGGGTATCCAAAGTGAAGTACAATCCAAATGGAAGTATTCAAAGATACAAAGCTAGACTAGTTGCAAAAGGATTTGCACAACAATATGGTTAGGACTATGATGAGACTTATGCTCTAGTAGCAAAGATGGATTCCATATGGTTCTTGATATCACTAGCGACACTCAGTAGATGGAATGTGTATCATCTTGATGTCATGAATTTATTTCTCAATGGTTACCTAGACAAGGAAGTCTACATGCAACAACCAACAGGTTATGTTGAACCAGGAAAAGAGGATAAGGTTTGCCATCTCAAGAAAATCCTCTACGGCTTAAAGCAAGCACCCAGAAGTTGGTACAGCAGTATTTTGCTGATCTGGGATACATGAAGTCCAATGCAGATCATACTCTCTACTACAAAGTTAAGAGGAAGATATTAATATTGCACTTTTATACATAGATGATCTGATTGTGACAAGAAGCAAGAATAGCTTCATCAGAAAGCTAAAACAAGACTTATCTGCAGCATTCGACATGAAAGATCTTAGACTTATGCATTATTGCCTTGGAATTGAGTTCAGGAGAGATTCAGATAGCACATTTATGAGTCAACTCAAGTATGTTGACAGTCTCCTGAATAAGTTTCATATGGCAGATTGCAAGATTGCAACCACTCCCATGGAACAAAGTTTGAAACTTACCAAAGATTCAAAAAAAGCCTACCGTCAATGATAGATACTACAGGCAGCTCATTGGATCTCTTATATATCTAACTATCACACGGCCAGATATTTGTTATGCAATAAGCTCACTAGCACAATTTATGGCAAATCCAAAACAGTCTCAAAGGAATGCAGCCAAAAGAGTCTTGAGATACATCAGAGGTACAAGACAATTTGGGATAGAATACAGAGGAAGTCATCCACGGTTGCATGGATACTCTGACAGTGACTACGCTGGAGATCATGAGACTAGGAGATCGACATAGGGATGTACATTTTTCCTTGGTCAAGGTGCTATATCATGGTTTTCAAACAAACAACCAATTGTTTCTTTGTCTTTGACTGAAGCAAAATATAGGGCACTCATTACAGGTGCATGTGAGGTTATATGGCTCAGAAGACTATTATCAAAAATAGATTACTTTGATGAGTCAAAGCCAACAACAATATACTGTGATAATCAATTGGCTCAAGCAATATATCACTCCAAGACAAAGCACATTGATGTCAGAGAGCACTTCATCAAAGAAAGAGTGTTACTTGGTGACATCACATTGCAGCATTGTGATAGCAAAGAAAATGTTGCAGACATATTTACCAAACCACTCGGTAAAGAGCTATTCGAGAAACACCGACTAGCTCTTGGTTTGACGTAGAGGAAGAAAATTCCCATCAAAGGGCTGTGATGGAATGTAATGCTCAGTCCTTCTTTGATTCCCCAGAATCATCATCTTGAGGGAGGGCCTACTTCATGATGTTGATCGAGGGAAGGTGTTGAGAGTTCACGCTCAACACCATGTGGTCACGTGTGCATAGCACCATCATGTGATCATATGTGCATAGCACTAACCCAATAGAGTGCTATAAAGGAAAGGGTTAGATCCCCTCTAACCCTAACCCTAAATGGGTTTGTATATATTCTATTTTTTCAACTAAATCTCATGTATAGTTAGTCATTTGTGGTGTGCTCTCTAGCAGTACCCTCTCTCCTCATCTCCACTCTTCTCCTCTCCCCTCTTCATATTTTGTCAGGCATTTCCCAGACCCCCAAATCGCTTTCATTTCTACACTCTAGAAAATTGTACAAATGAAAATGATTTAGAGGTCTAGGAAATGCCTAGACCCCTAAATCACATTTTTTCTACAAGTCACAGAGAGAGAGAGAGAGAGAGAGAGAGAGTGTGTGTGTGTGTGTGTGTGTGTGTGAGAGAGAGAGAGAGGGGGGGGGAGACACGTGCAGGATTTAAATAGCCATAAAGAGCCGTACAAGGAGACGTTGCCACACATGTGTAATGTTTGGCCAATTAAAGCCTCGATAGGCATGCCAATGGTCATACAAGACCCAACTCTCCTTATCGAGGCTCATATTTTCTATCAGTTGCCAAGTGCCATCCACATCATTGATCATGAGCCACCACGAAATTCACCCCGTGGAGTGTGCCACCATGCCTCCATACTCTCTCTCTCTCTCTCTCTCTCTCTCTCTCTCTCTCTCTCTCTCTCTCTCTCTCTCTCTCTCTCTCTCTCTCTCTCTCTCTCTCTCTCTCTCTCTATCTATCTATCTATCTATCTATCTATCTATCTATCTCTCTCTCTCTCTCTCCCCCTCTCTTTCCTACTCTTGATGGTGCTCTATAGCCTCCATCTCATTTAAGCTCCAATCATTTAAGCTCCCACTTAAGTACAAAAGAACACGATTTGGGGTCCTGGGCATTTCCCAGACCCCCCAAATCACTTTCATTTGTACACTATAAAAAATTGTACAAATGAAAGCAATTTGGGGGTCTTGAAAAATGCCTTGAGCCCCAAATCGCATTTTGTTTTACAAGTCAAAGAGAGAGAGAGAGAGAGAGAGAAGGGCAGGTGAGAGGAGAGAGACATTGAGGGGGGGGGAGAGAGAGAGAGAGAGAGAGAGAGAGAGAGAAGGTGAGAGAGAGAGAGGAGACCATGCCCTCCATTGAGCGAGGCTGGCATGGACGAGCGGGGCTGGCATGGATGAGCGGCATTGGCACGGAGGAGCGAGATTGGCATGGACGAGAGGGGCTGGCACAGTCGACTGATGAAGTGAAAGAGCAACGAAGACCTTTGGAGAGCAATGAAAACATAGTAGAGGATCCACAGGAGTAGAGGAGATGTGGGAGTGAGGGGCATGTGTTGTTAGGTGGCACATATATCGGGATGACTTTGATGTGAGGGGGCATGTATACTAAGACGACATGAGTGGGCTTTAAATAGCCATAAGGAATCATACAAGGAGAAGTTGCAACACGTGCATAGTGATTGGCTAACTAAAGCCTCGATAGGTGTGCCACAGTCATACAAGACCCGACTGTCCTTCTTGGGGCTCATATTTTCTCTCGATCATGAAGTGCCATCCACATCTTTGGTTGTGAGCCACCACAAAATTCACCCCGTGGAGCGCGCCACCACGCCATTGATCGTGCACCACCATGCCTCAGTACTCTCTCTCTCTCTCTCTCTCTCTCTCTCTCTCTCTCTCTCTCTCTCTCTCTTGTGCTCGATGGTGCTCCATAGCCTCCATCTCATTTAATCTCCCATCATTTAAGCTCCCATCATAGTACAAAAGAATGTCATTTGGGATCCTGGACATTTCCCAGACTCCCAAATTGCTTTCATTTGTACACTCTAGAAAATTGTACAAATGAAAGCAATTAAGGGGGACGTGGGAAATGCGTAGACCCTTAAATATCATTTTCTGTACAAGTCGAGAGAGAGAGAGAGAGAGAGAGAGAGAGAGAGAGAGACATGTGTGGGTTTTAAATGTGAAGATAGTGGGAGAGAGGGAAGGAGTCTCACTTGCAGCTTTCTCACATACACAATGGGGGAATACACACAAAGGTGGAGGCTGAAAACAGTTTTCCTCTTCTTAGTTGTGAAAGCCAAAAAGAACTCTAGTACAAAGAAATAGAAGAACCCTATATGTGGGTTTCAAACCAAACTCAACTAACTAAGGTGGCATACTAACGGAGCCACGAACTAGTGTAGATAAGGATAGCTGTCATCCAGCTATTATTCGTGGGCGGTGTACCAACCGCATCTGTAGCTAACAAGTCGGTGACATAAATGCACAACGGTCACCCTGGCATATCGCGAGTGGAGCTCGATATCTCAACACTCCCCCTCGAGCTCAATCCCAATTCCTGCACACCAAGCAGGTCTCTGAACTTGTGCAGCTTCTCTGCGCCCAATGCCTTCGTGAATATGTCAGCTACCTGATCCTCTGTGCTGACATAAACTAGATCAATAAGACCTAGTAAAACCTTCTCCCGCACATAGTGATAATGCACCTCAATGTGCTTTGTTCTAGCATGATAGACTGGGTTATTTATACTGCTCATGTTGTCACAATAAATGACAACTGGCCCATCTGTAGACTGATGCATATCATAGAGTAGCTTATGCAACCAAGCTACCTCACATGCAGCCATTGCTGCACCCCTGTACTCAGCCTCTGTGCTTGACAAGGCAACTGTAGGCTGTTTCTTGCTACTCCAAGTGACTGCAGCACTCCCAAAAGAGAACACATATCCACTGGTAGATCGTCTATCAGAAATACTACCAGCCCAATCAGCATCAGTGTATCCGTGCAACTGTATCTGAACCCCAGCCTCATAAAATAGTCCATACTGCAATGTGGACTTCACATACCTGAGTATGCATCTAGCCACATCCAAATGCGGTTTCCTTGGAGCCGGCATAAACTGACTTACCAACCCAACAGCATAGCTCAAATCTGGCCTGGTAATAGTCATGTAAATCAAACTTCCTACTATGCGTCTGTACATAGTAGGGTCTTCCAGAAGCTCACCTGCATCTACGCTCAGCTTCACATTCTGCTCCAAAGGAACTGAAATAGGCTTACAGCCTGTCATCCCATATTTGGACAGCATGTCTAGTCCATACTACCTCTGCAAGAGCTGTATCCCACTTGGTGATCTAATCACCTCAATGCCCAAGAAATAACGCAGCTCTCCCAAATCCTTCATCTCAATCTTCTGCCTCAATAGCATTTTCACATGAAGGATATCTTCATCACTATCACCTGTGATGATCAAATCATCAACATAAATGACCAGCAGCATAATCCCTTTCTCTGTTTTTCTCACATAGAGTGAGAAATATGCCTTGGAAATCTGAAAGCCAATAGTGACAAGATACTGTCCTATCTTGTCAGACCATGCTCTAGGTGCTTGCTTCAAGCCATACAAGGCTTTCTTCAACCTGCAAACAAACTCAGGATGAATAGCATGAACATAACCTGCTGGCTGCTCCATAAAGACCTCTTCTTGCAAATCACCATGCAAGAAGGCATTCTTTACATCCATCTGATGTAAAGACCATCCCTTTGATGCAGCCATAGCAATGGCTGCTCTTACGGTTGCCATCCTTGCAACCGGGCTGAAAGTTTCTTCATAATCAATGCCATATGTCTGTGCATACCCCTTGACAACTAATCTTGCCTTGTATCTATTCACAGAACCATCTGCATTGTGCTTGATCATATAAACCCACTTACAGCCAGTTGCATTCTTGTCTTTAGGCAAAGGCACCAATTCCCATGTAGCATTTGCATCCAAGGCATCCATTTCTTCCTCCATGGCTTTCTCCCATTTTTCATTTCCCATGGCTTGCTCAAAAGAAGTGGGTTTTGGTTCCTGTATCACTTTGACCATATAGGCATAGTGAATGGCTGTAAATCCATCTTATTTCAGCCTATCCACGGGATACCTAACCCTGGTAGACCTGCGCAAAATAAGCTCACTTCCAGGTGCTCTCAAAACATCCCTGGTCTTCCTTACTCCAGGTGTAACAACAGAAGGAATACCCAACTCATCATCAATGCTTTGTTCTGAGCCACTGGATTCACCATCCACATAAGAGTGACCTGCATTCACATCAAACATGGGCTGATCTACCTTCTCTTTTCCTTTTTGTGATACCTACATACCACTCTCTGCATTGCTTTGAGGAGATTCTCCTGATCTCAATCTGCCTGTCCATGGCGAAGTATGTGAACCACTACTAGAGGACGCTCCAGGTCCACTAATATTTTGTGATTGCTGCTGTGAATTCTGTGCAGCATTACCATTTTGTGCATCTACATCAATCATTACATTTACTGGTTTATACCAGCTGCTCATCTCATTAAAAACAACATCTCTGCTCACTGTGAACTTTCGTGTAGAAGGGTTATAGCATCTATACCCTTTCTGCTGCAAAGAATAACCAATAAAGACGCACTTCTTAGCTTTTGGATCCAACTTGGTCCTCAACTCATCTGGCACATGGACATAGGCAATGCAACAAAAAATTTTCAAATGAGAAATATATGGTTTCCTACTAGTATACATCTCCTCTAGCGTCATGCCATGTATTGCTGCAGTGGGAGTCCTGTTCATTATATAAACTACTGTAGCAACTGCTTCAGCCCAATAATAGTCTCGTAGATCTTTTTCATTTAGCAAAGCCCGAGATACCTCTCCAATATGCCTATTTTTCCTTTCTGCAATTCCATTTTGCTGTGGGGTATGACTGCATGAATATTGCTGCTTTATACCATGCTCCTGCAAGAACCTTGCAAACTCATTTGAGAGGTACTCTCCCCCTCCATCTGACCTTAGGCATTTTATTTGCAGGCCTGTTTCTTTTTCAACCATAGCTTTGAAAGCTTTGAAGTGCCCAAACACCTCACTTTTCTTTTTCATAAAATACACCCAAAGTTTTCTGCTGAAGTCATCAATAAATGTGACAAAATAGTGACAGCCTCCAATAGATGCAGCTTTAGTAGTCCACACATCAGAGTGGATTAATTCCAATGGCTTTTTACTCTCTTGAACATGCCTAGGAAAAGGTTTCCTTGCCTGTTTCCCAAATTGACACGCTTCACAAACCTTGTGCATTTCTGCAACCTTGAATTTTTGCAATCCTGCAACAATATTTTGGGCTTGCATTGATTTAAGTCGTTGTATATTAACATGACCAATGCGTTTGTGCCAGATATCAATATCTGCAACTACACCGGTCCCATGTGCAAACATTGCTGCACTCAATTCAGGCATGTCCACATCCAACGTAAACATCCTGCCCTTCTTCTTTCCTTTTGCTATCAAGCGACTGTTATTTTTCATATCCTCAACAAAGCATCCATGAGGATTAAATCTAACCTGCAAGCCCTGCTCAACCATTTGACCAACAAAAACCAGGTTCTTGGTGATGTTCGGGACATGAAATACATCGGGCAGGTATTTCTTTTTCCCATCCTGCATAGACAAAGGAATTTTACCAATCTGCACAATAGGATGTGCAGTATCATCACCAATCTCCACAAATCCTGGCTTTTCCATTTTCCTTGCATCTTGCATCCATTCTGCATGACCTGTCATGTGGTTTGATGCACCTGAGTCAACATACCACACATCATTTTGTTCTTCTGCACTTGTCACAGAATTGGTCATATGCTGCACCATAAATAGATGCTCATTTCTGTCATCACCCTGCCTACTAGAAGATGCATAATTGCCTTGCTGCAATTTTCCATTCATAATGTCATTCTGCTTTTTATAGCAGTCCTTAGCCATATGACCCATTTTGCCACAGTAGTAGCATTCAACATTGCTGTTTGCATTTTGGCCTCTCTGCCATCCACCACGGCCTCTTTGGCTCCCCCTGCCTCTAGAGTTACCACGTCCTCCTACATAGGACTGGTTTTCTTGCGTTTGCTGCATATTCTGATTTCTACCACGGCCTACAGATCGGCCTCCTCTACCTCTGCCTCTACCTCTACCAGCATTTGAGTAGAAGACAGTTTCTTTTGAGGTTCCTCCTGAAGAAGATGCACCTCCATTTCTCTGCTCTTTAGAAATTAGAAGAGCAAACAACTCTTCAAAATCTGGAAATTTTTCACGGACAGCAATGGATGTCCGGAACTGCACATAGTATCCCATGCCTCCTTTGGCGTACTTGCATCCTGAATATGCACAATCATGGAGTCCGAAATACTGATAGACAGCCAGTACATAACTTTCCTGGCTCTCTCATGCCATCCTTTGAATGCCTGCATTTCCTGTTGATTGGGAACATTAGGAAGAACAGGTTCTTCTTCATTTCCTGTAATGAACTCCCAATAGCCTTTTCCCATCAAGAAATTCGTCATTCTAAACTTCCATGCTTGGAAGTTGTTCTTGTCAAGCTTTTCAGTGACAATCTGTGAAAGAGAATCAGATGCCATTATAGAACACTGCAAAATATTCTGTCACTGCAAAAAACACAGCTTTTGCCTCACACGGGCAGATCTGCAAAACTAACGAATGTGGTATTTCACCACACAGTCACTTCCTAGTGACGATTTTGCATCAACAGGCAACAAGCATGAATCTGCAACTCCCAATATCTCTGCACACAAGCATACGATGCAATTTCTGCGGCAACTTTTCACCGACTAGCCGAGCAGTGGTCGCATAGCAAAAACAGGGCCTTTTTCTGAGTGCCTACGGAGAACTTCCGCCTCCAAAACGGGCTCCGAAATGACCTCGAATCAGAAAAATAAAGTCACCAAGGGCTTTGCCCTTACCCGCAGCATATAATGCCCTCTCGCCACACCGCGAAGGGCGTCTCAATCTGAGACAGTGCACTCTTGCACTTCCGGCTGTGCTACCTGCAGAGATTTGCTCCCAAACTCGAAAAAGGAAAGCAACACTTGTCCTCTTACCAGGACACTGCGAACTTGGCTTGCTTTCTTGAGCTCCTTACCACGAACAAGGCTCTGATACCATGTGAAGATAGTGGGAGAGAGGGAAGGAGTCTCACTTGCAGCTTTCTCACATACACAATGGGGGAATACACACAAAGGTGGAGGCTGAAAACAGTTTTCCTCTTCTTAGTTGTGAAAGCCAAAAAGAACTCTAGTACAAAGAAATAGAAGAACCCTATATGTGGGTCTCAAACCAAACTCAACTAACTAAGGTGGCATACTAACTGAGCCACGAACTAGTGTAGATAAGGATAGCTGTCATCCAGCTATTATTCGTGGGCGGTGTACCAACCGCATCTGTAGCTAACAAGTCGGTGACATAAATGCACAACGGTCACCCTGGCATATCGCGAGTGGAGCTCGATATCTCAACATTAAATTGCCATAATGAGCCGTACAAGGAGACATTGCCACACATGCATAATGGTTGGCCTATCAATAAGCATGCCAATGGTCATACAAGACCCAAATCTCCTTCTCTAGGTTTGTATTCTCTCTCGCTTGCCAAGTTTCATCCATGTCCTTGATCATGAGGCACCTCAAAATTCACCCGATGGAGTGCACAACCAGGCCTCCATACTCTCTCTCTCTCTCTCTCTCTCTCTCTCTCTCTCTCTCTCTCTCTCTCTCTCTCTCTCTCTCTCTCATGCTCAATGGTGCTCCATGGCCTCTGTCTCATTTAAGCTCCCACTTAAGTACAAGAGAATGTGATTTGGGTTCGTGGGCATTTCCCAGACCCCCCAAATCGCTCATTTGTACACTCTAGAAAATTGTACAAATGAAAGCAATTTGGGTGTCTGGAAAATGCCTGGACCCCCAAATCGCATTCTTTTTTTACAAGTCAGAGAGAGAAAAGGGTGGGCGAGAGATGAGAGAGAGAGAGAGAGAGAGAGAGAGAGAGAGAGAGAAGGGTGGGCAAGAGATGAGAGAGAGATAGAGGGTGTGTGTGTGTGTGTGTGTGTGTGTGTGTGTGTGTGTGTGTGTGTGTGTGTGTGTGTGTGTGTGTGTGTGTGTGTGTGAGAGAGAGAGAGAGAGAGAGAGAGTTTGGTGGGGGGCAGTGGAGAGAGAGTTCGGTGAGGGGCCAGTAGTGCACGAGAGATAGAGAGAGGGAGGGAGAGAGGGAGAGAGAGAGGGAGAGAGAGAGGGGGGGGAGAGACAGAGAGAGAGAGAGAGAGAACCATTTTTTCATTTCAAGAAGAGAGAGAGAGAGAGAGAGAGAGAGGAGACCATTCCCTCCATTGATGGGGGATGGCACGGACGAGCAGGACTTGTATTGAAAATGGAAGTGTAACCTTTCCTAGTCACTCCAATCTCATCGAGTGTTGCTTGGATTACATTCACATCAACTTTGTTTGTTTCTACAAACTCTTGCACATCCTTGAATCTAATTGTTTTAAAAATTTTCTCCTCTAGCATACTTTTTGCAATTGTAGTTGATAGTAAGCCTTTGATTTGTTTTACTAGAGGGGCATTAAATCACATTTTCTTTCTGAGGCTCAAGAATTTTCCTACAACAAGCACAAAAAAAAGAGTTTTTCTAAGCTCAATTGCTATTATCATTAAGTAATCATTGTCTTTGTGTTGCAATTAGAATCGCAAAGGAAAATGAAGACTTACCCTACTTCCTAAACTTTGTGCTTGCATCCTCCAGTGCCAACTTTCAAATTCGCAAGGTTACAAATTTTTCTATTTCTAAGTCTATCTCTTAAGGGTGTGGCTTTTCTTCTAGCATTCCTCAACATCTTCATTGTCATTATTTGTTCTTCATTTTTTTTCTATACTTGCTCTTTCAATTTATCTCTGTCTTCTACCTCTTGCAATGTCATTCCCATCTCTCGTTTGTAAAGGCCTTTGCACGATCTTTGACATATCCAACTAGGCCCTCATTGCCATCACCCACAAACTTCAATAGTGTTGTCGGATTGGAAAATGGAGGAGTAAAGTTACTAATTGGGCATCTTGGGTAAATGCTTCCATCATACCATAAATAGATATGCTATAAGCCATCTATCCTCATGTTCTCTCTTTGCATTGCACCTACTTGTGGACCCTTCCGTCGTTTTTGCACAAGTGCATACTCTTCTTCTAAATCAATGTGGAGGTGGTAATTCCACCACACTCTATCCCTATCAGACCTACCTATATCTATTGGTATGTGGCAAGGCTTTCATCCCAAGATCATGCTATCATCCTACCTATCTATTGGCTTGCCTATTAATCATTATATTTTCATGCTATCAGTCTACCTATCTATTAGCTCGCCTTCCTATCAGGCAACGTGATCAATCAAGAATTGATCACATCGAGGAGAACAAGGAAGAGGTTGGAAAGAAATAAAAGAAACGTTGAAGTGATATATATGAGGTGCTATCATAGCTTTAAGGCTATTTTTATAATCACAACATAGGTGAGGAATTACATAGGAGGGCCTAGCATATCTTGAAGGCTACTACAAGCTGGTTGAAATGCTCAAATTTTAGTCAAAATAAGCTCGATTTCCAAGGAAAGCTTGCAAGTGTGTCCTTTTCCTCCCTCCCCCCCCTCTATCTCTCTTCCTCCCCACCATATCTCTTTATTATTGCCTCCTTCCCTCCATCTCCCCTTGAAAAGTCAAAGAAAAGACATCTTACTTACCTATACATGTCTTTAGGCTATGTTGTCTTCCAAAGGTATGAATTCATGTTCAAAGTTTGAAAGGAGGATGGGTCTTCAAGCTCCAAGTTTGTAAGGATGGTCTTGAACTTCCATGTTTGAAAGGAGGAAGGTGGGTCTTCAAGTTCTAAGTTTGTAGGGATGGCCTTAGACCTACATCTTTGAAAGGAGAGAGGGTTGATGTGGATAAGAAAGCTTGTTGGCCTCAAAGCTGGAAGTACCATAGGGACTATTGAACATATGAAATTTTCAAATTTCAAATCAAAATGCAAAAATAAGAAATATAAAAAGTTGATTAAAAATATATTGTACTTCTTTGTGGCACCAATGACTGGGGCATATATGCCAAAATGGAATGAAAGTCTTACGCCATTTGGGTTGTGTACTACATTTGAGTTTTAATGATTTTGAATTTTGTGATCACTGTCTCTCTATGGGAAGAATAATAAATCATCCCATAAAAGAAGGGGAAAGAAAGAACTTAAAAGGCTTGATTTGGTACATTCAGACATATGTCATCCCATGCCTACACGGTCATTAAGTGGGACTAAATACTATATGACATTCATTGATGATGCAACTAGAAACATGTGGGCTTATGCTATAGCTCGGAAGAACTATGTGTTCCCGGTATTTTAGAAATGGTTGGATTTGGTTGAAATCAGCCAAGTACAATGCTTAAATGCCTATGGATTAATTTTTTTGAATTTCAATTTTCAAACTAAAGTTTTAAACATTTTTTTAATTAATAAAAAAAACATAGTCAAGGTCAGTTTTAAAAGTGACCTTGACTATCATCCATCTTACTTAAGGCCTTCTTGAGTCCTCTACCAAATGGAGAGATGCCACCAAAGTTAGTTTTAAAACCGACCTTGACTATTCTCTATCTTGGTTGCAACCCTCTTGAGTCCTCTCCATAATGAAGAGACGGCACCAAAGTTAGTTTTTTTTTTTAAGGCACTCAAGTAAGGTGGAGGATAGTCAAGCTATGTTTTATAATTGACCTTGCTATTTCCCTCCATAACCAAGGTTCTCCTTTGAAATAATGAGAGGTTCCAACAAGTTCAAATTTAATAGCAACCCGGGGTATGATCCTCGATCTACAAGGTTCACCCTTGCAAGAAGAGGTGCTACCAAGGTCACATTAAAAAAATACCTTTGTTATTGAGGATAGACTTAGTAGTGAGCATGTGGGTGTATCTCCCTCCATCAGTAAGGATCTCCCTTACAAGGAGGAAAGGTTGCACCATGGCTCCAGGCAAGCTTGGCACTAGAGGGTGACCACATCCAAGATGTCACCATCTATGGAAGAGGCATATTCCTCATCTAGCTAAGCTCCCCTAACACTCATGGAGCAGATCCCCATCCTCCTTGGCCTGCATCTGGTGTACCTCTTTCCTTGGTACCATGGCTTTCTAGTGGAGGACATGAACAGAGAATCTTGGTGATGGAGGATGATGGCCAAGAACAATCTTAGTGGCACCTCTCCTTCTTGAAAGCAAGACCCTTGCCTTGATAAGGAGAATGAAAGCCAAGTTTAGTTTTAAAATTGAAATTGGTGTCACCTCTCCTTCGTGAGGAAGGATGATAAACATGGTTAGTTTTAACACTGACCATGGTGGTACCTCTCGTTTTGGGAATGGGAAGACGTGATCCAAGGTGGATGCTTACAAAATCTTTTAAAAAACCTCATTAGCACCCCATATTCTTCTAATGATGAGCCTTGTCAATCAAGGATGATAGTAAAGATTATTTTTAAAATTCTCCTTTGGTGGTGTCTCTCCTTTTAGAAAGGGAGCACTTGAGGCATGGTGCAAGATTCCTTAGGGTTAGTTCTAAAATTGACCTTAGTGGCACCCCTCCTGAAGGAGAGGTACTGCCAAGATCAGTTTTGAAACTATCCTTGGGTATCCTACACCTTGTATGAAGCCCTATACTTTAAAAGCAAACATGACATCAATCACAACTTTGACATCAAAATTTGCTACCTTGCAACTGTGAAGAGAATGGGAGAGAGGGAAGGAGTCTCACTTGCAGCTTTCTCACATACACAATGGGGGAATACACACAAAGGTGGAGGCTGAAAACAATTTTCCTCTTCTTAGTTGTGAAAGCCAAAAGAACTCTCTCTCTTAGTACAAAAGGAATAGATGAACCCTATATGTGGGTCTCAAACCAAACTCAGCTAACCTAGGTGGCATACTAACTGAGCCACTAACTAGAGTACATAAAGATAGCTATCATCCAGCTATTATTCATGGGTGGTGAACCAACCACATTTGCAGCTAACAAGTCGGTGACATAAATGCACAACGGTCACCCTGGCATATCATGAGTGGAGCTTGATATCTCACTACTCCCCCTCGAGCTGAATCCCAATTCTTGCACGCCAAGCAAGTCTCTAAACTTGCACAACTTCTCTATGCCCAATGCCTTCGTGAATATGTCAACTACCTGATCCTCTATGCTAACATAAACTAGATCAATAAAACCTACTAGAACCTTCTCCCGCACATAGTGGTAAAGCACCTCAATGTGCTTTGTTCTAGCATGATAGACTGGGTTATTTGCCAAGTGTATACTGCTCATGTTGTCACAATAAATGACAACTAGCCCATCTATAGACTGATGCATATCATAAACCAACTTATGCAACCAAGCTGCCTCACATGCAACCATTGCTACACCCCTGTATTCAGTCTCTGTGCTCGACAAGGCAACTGTAGGCTATTGCTTGCTGCCCCAAGTGACTGCACCACTCCCAAAAGAAAACACATATCCACTGGTAGATCGTTTATCAGAAATATTACCAGCCCAATCAGCATCAGTGCAACTGTATCTGAACCCCACTCTCATAAAATAGTCCATACTGCAATGTGGACTTCACATACCTCAGTATGCGTCTAGCCACATCCAAATGCGATTTCCTTGGAGCCTGCAAAAACTGACTTACCAACCCAACAGCATAGCTCAAATCTAGCCTGGTAATAGTCATACAAATCAAACTCCCTACTATGCGTCTGTACATAGTAGGGTCTTCCAGAACCTCACCTACATCTGAACTCAGCTTCACATTCTGCTCCAAAGGAACTAAAATAGGCTTACAACCTGTCATCCCATATTTGGATAGCATGACCAATCCATACTGCCTCTGCAAAAGCCATATCCCACTTGTGGATCTAATCACCTCAATGCCCAAGAAGTAACGCAGCTCTCCCAAATCCTTCATCTCAAACTTCTGCTTCAATAGCATTTTCACATGAAGGATATCTTCATCACTATCACCTATGATGATCAAATGATCAACATAAATGACAAGCAGCATAATACCTTTCTCTATTTTTCTCACATAAAGTGAGAAATCTGCCGTGGAAATCTCAAAATTCATAGTGACAAGATACTATCCTATCTTGTCAGACCATGCTCTGGGTGCTTGCTTCAAGCCATAGAAGGCTTTCTTCAACTTGCAAACAATGAACAGCATGAACATAACCTGGTGGGTGCTCCATATAGACCTCTTCTTGAAAATCACCATGCAAGAAGGCATTCTTTACATCCATGTGATGTAAAGACCATCCCTTCGATGCACTACAAGTCCACTAATATTTTGTGATTGCTGCTGTGAATTCTGTGCAGCATCACCATTTTGTGCATCTACATCATCAATCAAATTTACAAGTTTATACCAGCTGCTCATCTTATCAAAAACAACATCTCTGCTCATTGTAAACTTATGAGTAGAAGGATTATAGCATCTATACCCTTTCTATTGCAGAGAATATCCAATAAAGATGCACTTCTTAGCTTTTGGATCCAGCTTGGATCTCAACTCATCTGGCACATGAACATAGGAAATGCAACCAAAAACTTTCACATGAGAAATATCTGGTTTCCTACCAGTATACCCCTCCTCTAGCGTCATGCCATGTATTGCTACAGTGGGAGTCATGTTCATTATGTAGACTACTGTAGCAATTGCTTCAATCCAATAAAAATCTGGCAGGACTTTTTCATTGAGCATGACACGAGATACCTCTCCAATATGCCTATTTTTCCTTTCTACAAGTCCATTTTGCTGTGGGCTATGACTGCATGAATATTGCTGCTTTATGCCATGCTCCTGTAGGAACCTTCCAAACTCATTTGAGAGGTACTCTCCCCCTCCATCTGACCTTAGGCATTTTATTTGCAAGCCTGTTTCTTTTTCAACCATAGCTTTAAAAACCTTGAAATGCCCAAGCACTTCACTTTTCTTTTTCATAAAATACACCCAAATTTTTCTACTGTAGTCATCAATAAAAACGATAAAATAATGACAGCCTCCAATAGATGCAGCTTTAGTAGTCCACACATCAGAGTGGATTAATTCCAATGGCCTCTTACTCTCTTGAACATGTCTAGGAAATTGTTTCCTTGCCTCTTTTCCAAATTGACAGGCTTCACATACCTTATGCATTTCTGCAACCTTGAACTTAGGCAATCCTACAACAATATTTTGGGCCTTCATTAATTTAAGTCGTTGTACATTAACATGACCAATGCATTTATGCCAGATATCAATATCTGCAACTACATCGGTCCCATGTGCAAACATTGATGCACTCAATTCAGGCATGTCCGCATACAATGTAAACATCTTGCCCTTCTTCTTTCCTTTTGCTATCAAGCGACCTTTATTTCTCATATCCTCAACAAAGCATCCATGAGGATTAAATCTGACCTGCAAGCCCTACTCAACCATTTGACCAATAGAAACTAGGTTCTTGGTGATTTTCGGGACATGAAATACATCAGACAGGTATTTCTTTTTCCCATCCTGCATAGACAAAGGAATTTTACCAATCTGCACAATAGGATGTGCAGTATCATCACCAGTCTCCACAAATCCTGGTTTTTCCATTTTCCTTGCATCCTGCATCCATTCTGCATGACCTGTCATGTGGTTTGATGCACCTGAGTCAACTACCACACATCATTGATTTCTTCTGCACTTGTCACAGAATTGGTCATGTGCTGCACCATAAACAAATGCTCATTTCTGTCATCACCCTGTCTACTAGAGGATGTATAATTGCCTTGCTGCAATTTTCCATTTATAATGTCATTCTGCTTTTTATAGCAATCTTTAGCCATATGACCCATTTTACCATAGTAGTAGCATTCAACATTGCTATTTGCATTTTGGCCTCTCTGCCATCCACCACGACTTCTTTGGATCCCCCTACCTCTAAGTTTACCATGTCCTCCTCCATAGGACTGGTTTTCTTGAATTTGCTGCATATTCTGATTTCTGCCACGGCCTCCAGATCGGCCTGCTCCACCTCTGCCTCTACCTCTTCCAGCATTTGAGTAGAAGATAGTTTCTTTTGAAGTTCCTCCTAAAGAAGATGCATGACCATTTCTCTGCTCTTTAGAAAGTAGAAGAGCAATCAACTTTGGCAAAAATGTACAGCACAAATACGCAAGCCAGGAAAATGCAGCTCAAGCAGGAGTTGCACAATGTGCAGAGAGAAAATATGAGCATCAATGACTACCACATGAAGGTGAAGAAAATTGCAGATGCACTTGCTTCCATTGGGTCGCCAATGGAAGATGATGATCTAGTTTCTGTGACCTTGAATGGTCTAGGAAAGGATTATGCACAATTCTGGACATCCATTGCCCTCCGTGAAAAATTTCTTGATTTTGAAGAGTTGTTTGCTCTTCTAATTTCTGAAGAGCACAGAAATGGGGGTGCATCTTCTTCAGGAGGAACTTCAAAAGAAACTATCTTCTACTCAAATGCTGGAAGAGGTAGAGGCAGAGGTAGAGGAGGCTGATCTGGAGGCCATGGTAGAAATCAGAATATGTAGCAAACTCAAGAAAACCAGTCCTATGGAGGAGGATGTAAAACTCTAAAGGCAGGGGGAGCCAAAGAGGCCATGGTGGATGGCAGAGAGGCCAAAATGCAAACAGGAATGTTGAATGCTACTACTGTGGTAAAATGGGTCATATGGCTAAAGATTGCTATAAAAAGTAGAATGACATTATGAATGGAAAATTGCAGCAAGGCAATTATGCATCTTCTAGTAGACAGGGTGATGAAAGAAATGAGCATCTATTTATGGTGCAGCACATGACCAATTCTGTGACAAGTGCAGAAGAACGAAATGATGTGTGGTATGTTGACTCAAGTGCAACAAACCACATGACAGGTCATGCAGAATGGATGCAGGATGCAAGGAAAATGGAAAAACCAGGATTTGTGGAGACTGGTGATGATACTGCACATCCTATTGTGCAGATTGGTAAAATTCCTTTGTCTATGCAAGATGGGAAAAAGAAATACCTGTCTTATGTATTTCATGTCCCGAATATCACCAAGAACCTGGTTTCTGTTGGTCAAATGGTTGAGCAGGGCTTGCAGGTCAGATTTAATCCTCATGGATGCTTTGTTGAGGATATGAAAAATAACGGTCGCTTGATAGCAAAAGGAAAGAAGAAGGTTAGGATGTTTACATTGGATGAAGACATGCTTGAATTGAGTGCAACAATGTTTGCACATGGGACCGGTGTAGTTGCAGATAGTGATATCTGGCATAAACGCATTGGTCATGTTAATGTTCAACGACTTAAATCGATGCAGGCCCAAAACATTGTTGTAGGATTGCCTAAATTCAAGGTTGCAGAAATGCATAAGGTTTGTGAAGCCTGTCAATTTGGAAAACAGTCAAGGAAACCATTTCCTAGGCATGTTCAAGAGAGTAAGAAGCCATTGGAATTAATCCACTCTGATGTGTGGACTACTAAAGCTGCATCTATTGGAGGCTGTCATTATTTTGTCACTTTTATTGATGACTACAGCAGAAAAGTTTGGGTGTATTTTATGAAAAAGAAAAGCGAAGTGTTTGGGCACTTCAAAGCTTTAAAAGCTATGGTTGAAAAAGAAACAGGCTTGCAAATAAAATTCCTAAGGTCAAATGGAGGGGGAGAGTACCTTTCAAATGAGTTTGCAAGGTTCCTACAAGAGCATGGCATAAAGCAGCAATATTCATGCAGTCATTCCCCACAGCAAAATGGACTTGCAGAAAGGAAAAATAGGAATAGATCTACCAGATTATTATTGGGCTGAAGTAGTTGCTACAACAGTTTACATAATGAACAGGACTCCCACTATAGCAATACATGGCATGATGCCAGAGGAGATGTATACTAGTAGGAAACCAGATATTTCTCATTTGAAAATTTTTGGTTGCATTGCCTATGTTCATGTGCCAGATGAGTTGAGGTCCAAGTTGGATCCAAAAGTTGAGAAGTGCATCTTTATTAGTTATTCTCTGCAGCAGAAAGGGTATAGATGCTATAACCCTTCTACTCGTAAGTTTACAATGAGCAGAGATGTTTTTTATGAGATGAGCAGCTGGTATAAACCAGTAAATGTGATTATTGATGTAGATGCACAAAATGGTAATGCTGCATAGAATTCACAGCAGCAATCACAAAATATTAGTGGACCTGTAGTGTCCTCTAGCAGTGGTTCACATACTTCGCCATGGACAGGCAGATTGAGATCAGGAGAATCTTCGCAAAGCAATGCAGATAGTGGTATGCCGGTATCACGAAAAGGAAAAGAGAAGGTAGATCAGCCATGTTTGATGTGAATGCAGGTCACTCTTATGTGGATGGTGAATCCAGTGGCTCAGAACAGAGCATTGATGATGAGTTGGGTATTCCTTCTGTTGTTACACCTAGAGTAACTGAACAAAGAATAGAGAGTACACAACAAACTGGAGATGAACAAAATTTTCCTTCAATACTGATGTAGTACTGATGATGGCTCCATCCACCCGTGTGCTCCCACAGTGGAGCTTAGATGGCGATCTAGACAGATACTAGGTGAAGAGTTACTAGCTGGAAGATCTCTGCTGGAAGATTTGATCTAGTATAATGGACTGGGGAGGTCGCCTCTTTATAGCTATGAGGGCAGTAGTCGGATAAATGTAGTTAGTGGAACCGACCAATCAACCTAGTCGGTGGAATTGACTAGTCATCCATGGAATATTCAAGGAATATTCCCTATACCATCGCCTTGGGGCTCTCGCCCTCGAACCCCCACCAAGGGGGCAGACCCCCTAACTAGGGGCAAACTGGCCCCCAGGCCCCAACAAGAATAAGGGGCTCCCACACAATCACATTTTCACCATCAACGGTCTCATTGATAGACCTCATCTAACATGCAAGTCAGGATCCATCCAGTGTCCCGGGCTCACACATGGCTTCTCCTCATATGGGGGCCTTACAACTTGAGCACCTTGGACCACTGGTGGTTACCAGGAGGGTGGGGCATTGAGCATATCTAACAGTAGCAATTGCACAACGTACTGAACGAAGAATTAGCATGACCAAAAGAAAATTCATGAGGAATAAAAAGAAGGATGCAGAGAATTTTGATTCTAACATAGATTCAAATGAGGACTCTAACACAGACTATGAAAATGAAGATACAGATTTCGAGTCTGATGATAATGATTCGAATGATTCTAATAATGAAGACAAGAAGACAAAACGCAAAAGAAAGAAGCAATCAAAGAAAGGGAAATCCAAGGAGACCCTTTCAAAGAAAAATGTGAAATCTTCCCCAGAAGATGAGAAGTTAGAGAAAAATATCAAATAGCATTTGAAAAGCATGGTATTGTCCAAAGTCGGTTCATCTCAGAAGCCTAAATGAGTTATGTGCTAAATTCAGTTGGAACAAAGCTGTTCAAAGGATGCACCCATGGAGGTGAAGCAAATAATTGGGCATGGAAAGAACAATTTGGAGTTAATGATGGCAATGTCTTGTGATTGCATGGGTTGCAAGCAAGAAGGGGAGATGCCAGAGAAACAAAGTTATCCAAAAGCACTCGCCATTACAAGAGGTAAGCATCCAATTGATTAGAATGTGTAAAATAGAGTTCAACAAGATGTTCTTAAAGCCCTTGATAAGGTGAATGCAGGAAAGGAAGTTAAGTGAGAAGTCTAAGCTACCTCACAATCCTAGCCTATAGAAATGAAGAGTCATGCAAAAATTTAGATGTTTGAGGAGAAGATCCCACCTCAAAGTGCTAAGCTAGTAGCAATTAATGACAAACTAGTAAAGGAAGGTGACAAGAGAGAAGGGAGTGCAAGGGATGTCGTCATGCTCAAAGAGCAACATGAAAACACAAAGATTGAGGTTCCAAAGGAGAAGACTCCTTCCAAAGGGTGTTGTCCAGTTGGTGAAATGCGCAATAAACCCAAAGTCGGAGATGCGCAGTGGACCATGAAGAATTGTTTCACTATTTGCTACAGGCCCAAATAAATATTACATTGGACCAACTTCTTAATCTGGTACCAGAATTCAAAACATGGTTGCTGACTAATCTATCAGACGGTGGTGTGAGCCTAATGGATAAGGCAAAAGAGGATGATGTGGAGGTTCAGGAAGTTGACCCCAAAGTTAATGTAGTGCAAATTGAAGATGTGGATTATAATGTTTAGCTACTTCAAGTGGAATATAAATCACAAATCATACTAGAGGTCCTTTTGGATGGTGGATCTGGTGTGAACATCCTATCAAAAGATCTTTACAAAAACATTTGTCTCAATGAGTTAGAGCTAGCCCCTTTTCAAGTCTAAATGGTAGATCAATGGAGGGTCCAACCTCTTGGAATACTGAGAAACCTATAGATTGGAGTTTGTGGTCTAACTTTTATGGTTAGCTTTGTTGTTCTTCAAATGGCGGGAGATGATAAATCTTATTCCATGTTACTTGTTGGCAGGCCATGGTTTTGAGTAGCCAAGATTAAGCAAGATTGGGGAGCTGATAGGGTAATTGTTTGAAAGTGAAAGAAGAAATTTAAAGTGGCCATGGTTCCAACAAGGAGTGTTCCAAAAAGTGTTCAACCCTTGGCACCTGAAGGAATTAACATGGCGGCTAAAGTTGAAGACGATGAGGAAGAGTGTTTTCTCACAAGAAATCCCTCCTTGGTTTCAATTTTTTAAGTGGATGTGCAGGCCATGACAAAACATGTGTGCCTCAGGATCTAAGGAGCACTCTAAGGTGGATGGAACCTATGTGGAAACATGATGAAGAGAGTGCTCATGACATGTATCTCAAGTCAATTAGGTTCCAAGATAGATTAGCTTGGACTCATAAAGAGAATCTTGAGATAGTGCAAAGTGCTTGATTGATATTCCTTCAAATGAACCTCCCTTTTATAGGTGAGGGTACTTACATCCATTTGCTTGCTCACATGTGGGATATCTCCTTCATGCCATGTGGCAGCTTATCCTTTGCTCATACCTTTACTCTACATGTGCTCATGGCACCATATCTCTCAACACCTCCCCTTGGTGCCATAATCCTTTGGCTACTGCAAGGTGGTCAGATGTGAGTTACATTCCATCACCTCCCCTTAGTGCATGCATTGCTACTTAAGGTGGTCAAGTGTGGCTTCTACATGTCAATACCTCCCCTGGGTGCTTTCATAGCTACTCTCAGGTGGTCAGGTTTGATTACAAAACATAATAGGCAAGGTTGGCAAGGTTTTTGCTTTTCTCAATACATTCAATTGATGTCACCTTTTGGCTCATGGCTTGATGACGACTCATTTGCTTCTTTGCTTTGTTCTTCCATGTGCCTTGATGCTTTATGTGTGGATGCCATGTTTCCTGCTATGGTCATCTCATGCACTTGTGCTTTTGGCATTCTTTTTACATCGATGTTTGCATTCATGCTTTGCTTTTCCAATGGTTGCAAAGGTCTTACCAATTGATTTCTTTCAATATTGGCAGTGTCTAATTGCATACAATGATTCTGACTTAACAGGCGCGTAGAGCTTAAAAAGGCGATCACTTTTCCTTTTTGGAGCGTGTCCAAATTCTTCCTGGATTGCAAGTTATGGCTTCTTAAAGGTTTTGTGAAGAAGAAGGGTCTTTGATGGTGTGGCACAGGGATTCACATGCTGAATTCCATACTGTGCTTAGCAAGAGGTTGTGTGCTTAAAAGACACTGCTGACTGTGCATGCTTATGTGGCAGTTAATCAACCCTACCTCTAACCATGGTGGGTTAAGCTAACCAGACCATGATTAAGTTTTATCTGCTATTATGTGGCAAAACTTTGACCACACATCATTAAACTAAACCTATAATTAACCACGGTTTATGTTCTACCACGTGGCTCTTCCACGGAGCTGCCACGTGTCCTAAGGTTGAACCTTAGAACATTTCTAAGGAAATGGAAACTTTTCTTCTCTGCAGACGACGGCGAAAGGAGAGCTCAGAACCCGTGTTCGTCGTGGAGCGTAGGAGTCTCTGGTGCTGTAGTTCTGGCCCGTTGGCGAGGTGAGGAGGGATATGTTTACTGCAGGAACACGCAGAGAGAGCTCTATTGAAGAACTTGAAGACACCATCGCTCGAGCTTCCCTCCGATGATGCCGCCTTGCTCTGCTGCTTCTGCTTCCATCTCCATGATGACCTCTTCTTCTCAGAAGAGCTCACGATTTTCGTTAACTTTGCTCTAGCTTCCTTCTTCCCCAGCACCATCGCCTCCGCCTTAGTCTTCGTCTTCTTTGCCGCCATCTTCGTCTCTTCCTCTGCCAGGATTTCACTTGCTCTCGTGTTCAAATCTTCCACATTCGCAACATTTGCTTCCCACTCATCGCTTGCCTTCGACGCTTCGCCACCTGACTCCTCCATTGCAGCTCTGTGGAGTCACAACTCTATTGTTGGGCATTGTTTGATGCTGTATACTGGTCAGCTTCTGGCCCGTAGCTCAGTTAAAGGAGGTGCCGCTCAGGCCGGGTCGATTACCAAGGTGCTGGAACTGCTCGTTCGGTTAAGGCGTTGAACTGTCTGGAGGTCGGCTTTGTCATTGGGGAGTTGCTGCTCTCTAGAGTGACTTTGTTGATGAAGGCAGTTGAAGTACGTGTCTCTCGTTGGAAGGCTAGGGAGCTTGGAGTGACTGGCTGACCATGCTATTGAGGCGTATCCGCAATCGTGCAGTCTGTCTGTAGAGAGTCGTAGGTGCTGCTTCAGATTTGCTGCTCATGCAGCTCGTGGCGTCGCTCCCTATAGATCTCTCTCTCTCAAACCTTTCAAATCTCTCCTCACATGGATCCTCACAAAGAAACTACTCAAGGGACTCTCTTACGCTCAATGAATCTTTCATGAAATGGATCTCTCTTACTCTCTCAATGACGGAATTCCCTCAATGCAATGGAAGGAATCAATGGACGGAAATTTGCTCTCAATCTAAAACTAAAACTAACCTATGACAAAAGACGTGCTCCTAAGGCAACCTACAACTAATCTAGGAGACTAGACCTAAGCTCTGATACCATGACAAAACATGTGTGCCTCAGGATCTAAGGAGCACTCTAAGGTGGATGGAACCTATGTGGAAACATGATGAAGAGAGTGCTCATGACATGTATCTCAAGTCAATTAGGTTCCAAGATAGATTAGCTTGGACTCATAAAGAGAATCTTGAGATAGTGCAAAGTGCTTGATTGATATTCCTTCAAATGAACCTCCCTTTTATAGGTGAGGGTACTTACATCCATTTGCTTGCTCACATGTGGGATATCTCCTTCATGCCATGTGGCAGCTTATCCTTTGCTCATACCTTTACTCTACATGTGGTCATGGCACCATATCTCTCAACAGGCCATAGTGGACCAATACAAGAAAAAGGCAGTGAGTAGTTCTTCATCATTAAAGGTTACTATAATTCCCAGACAATGCGAAAGAGAAACAGAAGAAAACAAAGAACAAAAGTTAGATGAAGTAACTTCAGAATAGTGGGATGATGATGAAGAAAAAGAAGAATTTTATATCAAAACAGATATTCAATCAATTATTGAAGCAGAAATAACATGTGAAGACCACTTAAGAAGGTGTGCAAGAGTTCAAGAGGATTACCTCAAAGAGATGAATCTTGGAACAGAACGAGATTCAAAGATGGTGCATGTTAATGCTTTGATGGATGGAATTTTTCATGAAGATTTAAAACAATTGTTTATGGAATTCAAAGATGTATTTGCCTGGCATTATATAGACATGAAGGGGGTTGATCCATCTTTTTGCCAACATAGGATCAACTTAAGGAAGGATGCTATCCCAGTGATCTAGCAAAGATACAGAATGAAGCCAAATTATGCTTAAAAGGTGAAGGAAAAAATTGATAAGTTGCTTAAGGTGGGGTTTATTTAACCACCACTGGATAAGGAAACATGGCTTTCAGCCATAGTCATAGTACCCAAAAAGAATGGAAAACTCATAGGATATGTTGATTACAGAAAACTAAATGCAACAACAATAACAAATCCTTTTCCATTGCCTTTCTATAACAAAATGCTTGATGATGTGGCTTGTCATGAGATGTATAGCTTTTTGGATGGAAAGAGACATGTCACATAATTGCATTCATCACAAAGTAGGGAGCTTTTGCTAGTAATGTTATGACCTTTGGTCTGTGGATTTAGGAAGTCTTTGCTCCATACTTGACAACCTTTGTCAGGTTTTTCCTTGATGATTTCTATGTGTTTGCGAAGAAGGAAGAATATTTTGCAACATCTTAGATTATGCCTTGAGAGATGCAGAATTGCACGGCTTGGTCTTAATCTAGATAAGTGTGCTTTTGCAGTTAATAGGGATGTCCTATTAGGTCATATAATTTTTAAAGAAGGCATGGCCATAGACCCACAGAATGTGGAAGTTATTTAGAATGCTCCTACACCAAGAACTCTTAAGCAGCTTTGTTAGGCATATAAAATGGCATAGCAGATTTTTGCACTATCTTTCCCATGTTTGTGCACCATTGACAATTTACCAAGAAGGGAGAAGCTTATAAATGGGAGGAACCACAGTAGAAAGCTTTTGTTTTTATTGAAGAAGACGTTAGTTGTGGCACCAATTCTTAAACCACCTAACTAGAAGTCACCCATTTCATATTTTTGTGGATACTTCGGATGTGGCCATTGGTGCAGTGTTAATGCAAAAAATTGCTAAAGAGTGGTTTTAGCCCATATATTATGCTAATAGAAGATTGGCAAGAGTAGAGCACAATTATAGTGCTACTCATAGAGAGGTGTTGGGAACGGTATATGCTCGGAAAAAATTTAAACACTATCTTTGGGGAAATAAAGTGATCTTACATGTGGATCATCAAGCTCTCATTTATTTGGTAAACAAACCACAGTTGTCTGGAAGGCTGGCTAGATGGAAATTACTCCTCCAAGAATAGAGCAATTGTTGAAGTTGGAGGAAGAGAGGGTGGTGAGCTCCTATATTTCAGAAGATAGGAAGACAGGGTGGTGAGCTCCTATATTTCAAATGTGATCCAAAAGAGAAGGCAAGCAAGGATAAATAGGAATAGATAAATAGGAATATTAAGTTTAAAGTGTTTCAAAAGTGTTAGATGCTTAAATATAAGTTTGGCCCTCATCCAAGAAAACTTAAGTTGAGATATGATGGTCCTTACAAAATTATGGAGGTGTTGGGAGAAGGTACATTCAGATTGGAGGATATGTATGGCAATGTAGTTCTGAAACTGGTGAATGGTTATAGGTTGAAGCCATATCATGCACCAACATTGTCCATAAATGCTATGGGAGATGGATCAGTGATGTAGTGTGGAGTGGTAATGCTATATGAAGTGAATGTTTACCAAATCAAATGAGAGCTGTCTGAAAATCCAAAATTCTAGAGATCCACAAAATCCGAATGCGGATGTCGAAAGAGCATTCCAAGGATCTGAAATTCCGAAGATCCAAATCTTCAGGTCCGTACTCTTAGAGATTTGTCAAGCATGGGAGAGGTATGGAACCTTATGAAAATCAAAATTGTTGTATGCATATGTGATAATTATTTTTGTGTGGAGGGTATAATATTTTGTGCCAAGGTTGGGAGTATTGTTCTCTAGTCAATTCAGTCGTTTCAATCGACATAGCCACTACTTCAGATGACATGTCCATATGAGCGACTAGTTGAGTGACAGTTTGCATCTGTGGCATCACACTCTTCTAGGCCCTTGCCGTTCTAACTTACTAAAGTTTTTTCCAAAACTATCACTTACTTTTTTTCGTGTTAGATAATGTCCTTGGCAAGTAGCAATCTCACTCAAGGTGTGGAGATTTTGTCGTCATGTCCTGAGCTTAATGTATGTGATCCAATCAAAAAGTAGCAGTTGGGTTGGTTTGTAGAGAGAATTTTTTTCCTGGTTCGAAATGATTATATGGCAAAAGAAAACTATGCCTAGTTGTTAGCTACAAAACAGGGGGAAAGGGTGTCGTGGGCAACACTATTGTACACAAAGTTAATGAAGGAGATCTTAAGGAAGTAGTTGTGGACTCCGAATCAGTTCTCGAGAATTGTACCATACATTACAGCATTATTTGGTCCTGTGGAAAGCATTCCATCTCACAAGAACAAGGGTAAACATTTGTTTGAAGATTCGGATGACACAGTTAAGGATACCATTGATCACTCGGTCAAGGCCAAGTATACATATTAGGAGTCAGTGGAGATGGCTATTGGAAAATCATTGTTGATGGCTCTATGGAGTACACCGATTATAGGTAAGGAGATGATGGTTCTTAAGGAGAAGTCAATAATAAAATCCAAATCGAAGGTTTCAGTGAAGAAGGGGACAATAAGTGACTTGAAGAAGAGATTGACAACAACAACTTAGGAGCAGTTTATTACAGGCAGTGAGGCCCCAAGGACAAATCAAACAACACTTACAAGTAAGTAGTGTTTGAATAATGTGTTATATAAGCAATTTACTACAATAATTGATGTTTTAAATGCTTATGCTAGTCAAATATAAACACTTCAACATCAGTCATTTGGTGAAATTGTAGATTTCAAGCACAAAATGGAATGTTATTGCAATAAATTCAAGACCATGGTGAAGTACAGAAGGTCAAACAAGAACTATTATAGTTACAAAATAGGTTTCAAAGCTACAAGGAGTAGAAAGAGGATGTTGAGAAGAAATTAATTGATCAGATTGAGAGACAACAGGCATGTTTGCCTACTATAAGTAAGTGGCTAACAGAGATACGAGCTTAGTTTTTTAATATTTTAGAAGTGGTTTCTGAACACAATACAGAGTTGCAAACACAAAACTTGTTAATGCAAGCAAAAGTAGAATCTTGTAGTATTTAGAATATGAGCTGAAGGCAATTTCAGAAGATACTGATGTGGAAGTTACACTGATATAAATGCTATTCAATAAAAACCAGAGGAACAGTTTGACCCAATTCAAGATGAAAATCATGGGAATGATCATAGAAATGGTCAATCAGTTTCTTTTCTTGCAGAAACAGATGCTGAACTTGATGAACCAAATGCTTAAGTGGGTTCAGGTCGCAATAATTTTTTATGAATTAAAAAAATTGTTCCACCGGGTGTGCTAGTGTGGACAAATGCCACTTAGATATACTTGTGGACTATGTCTATTTTCATATAAGTACTAGAAGGCATATGCAAAACCTTAGTAGGGTAGTTGTAAGAGACTGCTTCTAAAGCATGTGTGCTGGTAGTTAGAACTGTCATATAGAGAGGATGGGCATGCTCTGTTGGATATTTTTGTTCCGAAGTTTCAAATGAGGAAGCCTTTCTATCTGCAGAACTCTACTTTGTCTAGATTTATCTATGTTTTCTCCATACGATATTGAGTTGTTACCAGTAATGGAATGAATATCTATGATTATTACTCATTATAATCTTTGTTTGTCATGAATTCGGAATTAGAACATCAGTTATCAGAAGTTCTTATCGTATTCTCAATGATACTCTTTTTATTTCAATAGGTAGTTTTTCGGATAAGTCTCTACCTATTACAATTGCCTGCTTTACAATTGTTCAGATTAGGAGTTATATTAATCTAGACGTGACAGCCTTGTATTCATGAAAATGCAATACGGGAGTTCAAAATGTGATGCAAGGGCCTTATCAATGATGACATTATACTTGATTTTAGTTAAAATGATATCAATATTTCAATGCATGAATTTTGTATTAATGACAATACTAGTATGCAGTTTAGAGCTAAGGATAATGTCAAAATTTTGATGAAAGTCTATGAGCAATTGTATGAATTGCATTCCATGTGTGGGAACAAGCTAGACTCTAGAGTTGCAGATTCCACAATCTAGGCTAGATAGTCTTTCGAGCTTCCTAGGTCCTATGGTTGATTGCTCATCAACAGCCCCCACATTGCCGTGATGCACTTAATGGCCGCTCATTACACCCTTGATTCTTGTCAGAGTCATTTCAAAACTTTTTGGGGAAATTGATCCTTTCATAATTGTGAATCTTACATGCAAATTTTCTCTTAGCAAATTTTTATAACCGTGCCACCTTTTGCCACAACACTTTCTAGGTAGAATAAGATCAAACTTAAATTTGAGCATGCCCTTTTTGAGATTACAATTTCTATAACCACCAGTGTGAGAAAATGAATTTTGCGGTTGAGCATCTATAGTGACATCTTTGTGAAATCAACTAGAGAATGCTTAAACGTATGTTTGCGCATGTCCTAATAAGATGGTTGGCCATCCCCTTGTCAACCTTGCATGTAATCATGTCCTACAACATAGTACATCTAAGGTCTCATTCCATAAGGGGGGAGGTGGAAGGTGGGCATGAGCAAATGTGGTCGTTGGTGACATTTTTTTTCCTTTTGTTGAAGTATGCTCGAACTTAAGTCTGAGCATGTGACAATTAGTTAAGTTTATGTGCACAAGCTTCTATCAATAGATTGTTATTTGGAGCTAAATTAGCTCCTATTATTCCCTTTTTTGATTGTGCCAGAGTGGAAGAAATCAAGCATCAAATTGGAATTTGTGGATTTTGCATCCATTGTTAAGAGTTTTCTATCATTGTTTTTGTTTTGTACATGCCATGGCTAAAACTAAACAAATGTGGTCCACTACTATGCAGGATTCACTACTCAAGAAGACAAAATATTGGTCACCTCATTTTGTCATATCTAAAGAAGTAGACTTGGTAGATACTTGTGAGGAAAGTCTAAAACCCATTTTTTGGTTCATCAAAACATATGATTACTCGGGGGTGTACCAAGGGGATGTGCACCTCCATGTCTCCACAAAGGGAAAATCTAAAGAATTAGACTTGTCTCCATGTCTCATTTTGTCATAACTAAAGTAGACTTGATAGATACTTGTGAGGAAAATCTAAAACCCATTTGTTGGTTCAGGGATGTGCACCTCCCATGTCTCCACAAAAAACATATGAAAATATGGGGATCATTTGGAATGTATTTAAAGTGCAAGGAAGTCATGCTACTCCTTGCCTTGGAGTGGTTGTTCAAGATATATAAAATTTATACTAAATGTAGTACAATCTTCCATTCCAAGGATACAAAGTTGGGGACATGCAAGCAAGCAAGAATGGCCTGGATAGATTAATGAAGAACTTTGGATGAGGTTTGTTGGGCTTTGATGGCCTTGAGGAAGCAAGAATTGGAGAGATGTAGGACATTATAAATGGATTTGGCAATGTTAAGGAAATTTTTGCTTCTACTTATGCTATTAAGGATGGTCCCAAAGATGACCAAGAGAAAAGGGAGAAAAAAAGGAGTGGTGTTCATGCATCAATTGTTTACAAAAAAAAGTATGACAATCGAGTTGTTTGTGGTCGAAAACACAAAAACGGAAACATATGACAAGAATCTTCATGCAAAAATGGATGGTGGAAGCATGTTGGATCAGTTGAAGGGATCCAACTATTTGAAAAGTGGATGCCATACTACCCATTTGGCATGCACACCACTTTTGACATTCATATCACAAGGTGCTTTCAAGCACCAAAACACAGGGTGTATCAAGGAGTGACGGTTTCTCATGTCATGGATCTCCTAAAGGAATACTTGAGTCACCCATAGATCAATCCAGTGATGGCAAAGGTAATTCCTTTTGACCCCAATACAAATCTCCATTTGCAATATGTTAGCTCTTGAGTCAAATTAATAAGGCAAGCTACTGGGTCATTTCAAGAGCATACTCCATAGAAGTAGCTAAGTTGTTGGAGAATCTTGCTAATGAGAAACCAAATTCCATAGCATTAGTGTACAAGACTATAAAAGCTATGATTCTATTGAATTGTCACAATAAGGATAGCATGCTAATATCAAAGGATTCCAATCTGATGGTTGCAAAGGTCATGCAAAAAGAGCCCTTCATTGAGCAGCTAAGGCAACTAGATAAGCTAAAAGTTGTTGTAAAAAGAAATGGCCAAAACGTCACCAATTTGGATGATTTTGTGGAGAATATAGAGTGCACGATGCAAAAGGGATTCTAGAAGCAGTACATTGACATGGTCACATGTCCGAATGACATTTTTGACACATGGGTGGATATAATGAAAAAGTATGTCTCTGGAAAACTCTTAAATACAAGGGGTCATGCGGAGGAGGTTGCAAGAGGAAAGCAAACAATCGGGAGGTTCAAGAAAAAGTTCAAAACACTGCTAGCCTTAATGCCAAAACTTTTTGCTGCATGCAAGGGTTGGATGCTAATTAGGCTTGGAAGTTACAACAGGAAATTTTTTGGAAGAAGTGATGATAAAGAAGGAAAAAGGTGTATCACTAATCATGGACATGGAGGAATTCTACAAGAAGATGAAATATGGTAGATCTCTAATAGTGTCTATTGTGGCATTTCTAACTTGAGGCAGGATTCGTCTTTCCTATTGATGATTTAGAATGAATATCTCATGTAGTTGTCACACCAAAGAAAGGAAATAAGAGAACATTGGGAGTTGCATGGAATATATGGAATATGGGAGATTTAATATGAGTATATATATACATGGTTGCGAGAACGGTTGAAATAAGAAAGGAATCGGTATAAGATGACTCCTACACTATCTGCATGGCGAGGACATGCCTACACTCATTGAACTTGAAGTCTATAGGACTAAAAGAAACCAATAGCTACCCTCGGACAATTGTTACTGTCATGCCATAGCTTGAGAGGGTGGCAAATTTCGCAGCAAGATTTGTTGGGAAAATTCCAATGGGTTTGTTCATTGCAAATGTGGAATTGCATAAAAGTACATCTAGGGAATGGTCAAAGCAGTACTGTAAAAGTCTACTCTCCCATGTTCTGAACCGAACTCAAAGGCACTAATGAGCTAGTTTTGGTTGCATTTATGAGATTTGAGCTAATTGGCCATACACCAAATTCTTTCAAAATGGCAACCATGGTGGCTTTTATCAGCAAGGATCCCAAGCTCCAACATTTCAAGATCTCATGCTTGCTTCATCGATTGAAGTATCTTGGGAGGATGAGAAAGACGAAGACCATGAAATTCAATCAAGTGCAAAGATTGGGATTCATCATGTGTAGAATGTTAGGGGTGGAGACTACGTGGTCCAACTAATAGAGTGCTTCTATCAAAAGAACCAATATGTGGTCGACTTGTTTTATGGGGGAGTCGCTTTGAAGGAAGCATTGCTCGATAAAGAAAAGGAATTGCAATGGTGTTAAATGAGTTGGAGAAAGATTCCTTGGAGTCAATTTTGGCTCAACTAATTGAGATGCTTTATCAGTAGCTTAGTTTATAGGTGTGCAATGTCCAATGCCAACACAAACATTGCCTACTATTCTAATTCCACTTGCTACAAAAGTTAACAATCTCATTGGACAAGCGGGTGGACTTTAGAAAAATTTATCAACCCAAAAATGCATATTACAATGTAGACTACTGTGTAAATGATGACCAGGAGCAAAAATGTGCTTGTTGAAATTTAGATATTAGGATTATTTAAATGAAAAAGTTATATGGCTTGTGCTTGGCTACATCTAGAACTTGTGTCAAGGTATTTTCTCCACATAACGTTCTTTTTGTAGAAAAGAAAATTACAGTGATAATAGGAATTAATACAGATAAAGAATAGTTTACTAAGAGCTATTACAAGGGTGCACTCTATATCACACCACAATCTAGCAGTGGCATTGATCTCTATGACCAAATAAGGAGAGAGTATCCAAAACCTTTTTTCAATGTATCCAAAAACATTGCATGCAGTTTCCGTTTATGAAACACGTGTGCACGGATACTACCTCTTAATATAGTGGAAGAGGCCCAATTTGTCATATAAAAGCTCCTAAATGAAGAATTATGTCATAAAAAAGCTCCTAAAAATTGAAACAAGTAGTCAATAAAGAGTACATCAATGCAAAAAGTTGATGAAATTATTCAAATCTATCGTATAAAAGCTACTGAGTTAATTCTATTACATAAAAAATAATTGATTTTTAATAAAAGTGGGACTTGGGATTGTCCCAGAATTACTTAAATGGTCTTATAGGCTAAAGTTACCTGAACTTACAGGGGGAAAGAGGAAGAGTGAAGGTAGTTTCAAAATTTGTATCTGTGCCAAAGATGTACTCAAGAAGAATGTAACCTTGCATCCAACCACCTTGTAGTAGCTATGTTGGTGGCACCAAGCCTAGGGGGTGTTGAGAATTGTGGTACCATGGAGCACTAGAGTGTTTTGTGACAGGCAGAGGAGTGGTATAGAGTAGGAAAACATATGATAGGAAGATGGGAAATTGCAACAATGAGATGGTGACACATGTACTCATGTGGAAGATGTTGATCTTGTACTTGCCTATTTAAGAAGGCTCTCTCTAATTGAATTGTAATCACTTTCTCATGCAATTCTCCTCTCATCATGTTGCTTTGTTTTAAGCCTCTGTAATAACAACTATTGGATCCACTTACTCCCAACATTTCTCATCTCCCATACATCACTACTCTTTGTTTTAGCAATATGCATATCTCACTGCATCACTACATCTTCTATGGATAGGAGTTTAATACTACACAAATACCTTCATATAAATAGTGGATGCCTTTTCTATGTCCACATTTGACAATTCAACACCTAGCCAAAGTTTAGGGTTTAGGTTTAGGGTCTTGGGTACAGGGTTTAGGGTATAGGGTGTAGAGTTTAGGGTATAGGGTTTAGGGTCTTGGGTATAGGCTTTAGGGTATAGGATATAGGGTTCAGGGTATAGGGTTTAGGGTCTTGGGTATAGGCTTTAGGGTTTAGGCTTTAGGGTATAAGGTTTTGGGTTTTGGGTTTTGGGTATAGGGTATCAGGTTTATAGTATAGGGTTTAGGGTTTAGGGTATAGGGTATAGGGTGTAGGGTTTTGGGTATAGTGTATAGAGTTTAGAGTTTAGGGTTTACAATATCACTTATGTATAGGTTTTTGGGTCTTGGCTATAGGGCTTAGGGTTTAGGATTTTTGTTGGTATAGTGTTAGGGTTTAGGGTTTTGGATATAGGGTTTAGGGTTTAGGCTATTAGCTTTAGAGTTTAGGGTTAATAGTATAGGGTAGAGTGTATAGGGTTTAGGGTCTTGGGTATAGGGTTTAGGATATAGGGTATACGGTATAGGGTTTAGTGTCTTGGGTGTAAGATTTATGGTATAAGGAATAGGGTTTAGGGTTTAAGATTTAGGGTCTTGCATCTTGGGTATAGGCTTTAGGGTGTAGGGTTTAGGGTCTAAGGTTAAGGATTTAGTGTTTAGGGTCTTGAGTATAGGCTTTAGGGTATAAGGTTTAGGATATAGCATATAGACTTTAGGATATAGGGTATAGCGTCTCTCTCTCTCTCTCTCTTTTGTACTCTCTCTCTCTATCTATCTATCTCTCACTAGGATATAGGGTATAGGGTTTTGGGAATAGGGTATAGAGTATAGCGTTTACAATATAGGGTTTAGGGTATAGGGTCTAGGGTTTACATTATCACTTAGGTATAGGGTTTTGGGTCTTGGGTATAGGGTTTAGGGTTTAGGGCTTTCAATATATTGTTAATGTTTAGGGCTTACAGTTTATGGTTTATGGTTTACGCTTTATTGTATAGGGTATAGTGTATAGGGTTTAGGGTATAGTGTTCAGGCTCTTGGGTATAGGGTTAGGGTTTAGGGTCTTAGGTATAAGGTTTAGGGTATAGGGAATAGGGTATAATAGGATTTAGGGTATATGGTTTAGGGTGAAGGGTATAATAAAGTTTAGGGTATAGGGAATAGGGTACAATAGGGTTTAGGGTCAATAGGGTTTAGGGTATAGGGTTTAGGGTGAAGGGTTTAGGGTATAGGATTAAGGGTTTTGTGTTTAGGGTCTTGGGTAGGAAAATATGAGGCCTGATCCCCACATCATGAAGAAATGAGAGGAGGTAAAAGTGATGAGAATCCTGGCAGCCCCTATCCAAATGGCTCTTGCATGTCTACGGCCCCATAAGCAATGATGAATCAACTCATCTTTAGACGAGCACCTCGAACAAGTGGAATTTGGCCCAAATCTAGATCTCCACATGTTCGCTTTGCAATCCCTCCATACATAGAAAGCCAAAAAAATAAAGTAATCTTTCTATTTCTTAAGGATCTCTAGAGCCTTCTCCAAAAGACTCTCTACATGTCAGCTGAAACTTGATAGCCCTCCCAATGAGGGGTTCTAGAAGGTCTCCAACCTCTACAACTCATTTGGAACCTTCTGGCATTACTGATTGTGTAACCAAAGAGAGGAAGACTCCTCTCTTGGTTCCCTGCAACAATCCATTCCCACTCCCCGAGGTCCCACTGAAGATACTTTATGGGGACTCCTCCATAGGGCCACAACCTCCATGAACCCAAAATAGAGAGACGAGGGCTCAAATTTGTATGCCAAGCAGAGTCCTTGCCCTACTCCACATAGCCTATGATCCTAACTGTTGAAATGGCATGCCCAAAAGAATATTATCTGAGGAAATAGACAGCTTGCCACCTGACTGTACATTAAGAACCAAGTCAATTTCGAGGAGCATCATTGACCCTTTTTTTATATTAGTTATATTTCTCAACCCTATCCTCTTTTAAATCCTACAAACCTTTCCTAAACCTGTAAACCCCTATGGAGGTCAATTCTAAACCCTATGTCTACTTTACTAAACCCTTAAACCCCTATGGAGGTGAGAATTTCTAGAAAACCTCATGATCAACACTTCTTTCCCACCTAAGCTCATATAAGAATTGGTTTCCATGCTTTTATCCTACACCTCTCATCAAAATACAACCCCAAGACCTATACTACAATTGTGAGCATCTATTCTACAATAAGAAACCACATAATTAGGGTATAGAGAATAGGGTTTTGGGTTTTGGGTCTAGGGTTTAGGATTTAGGATTTTGGGTTTTGGGTATAGGATATAGGGTTTACAAGATAAGGTTTAGGGTTTGGGGTATCGGGTATAGGATATAAGGTTTTGGGTATAGGGTATAGAGTTTAGGGTTTACAGATAGGATTTAGGGTTTTGGTTTACAATATCACTTAAGTATAGGGTTTAGGGTTTAGGGTTTACAGTATCACTTAAGTATAGGGTTTTTGGTCTTGGGTATAGGGTATAGGTTTTTGGTTTTCGATATAGTGTTAGGCTTTAGGGTTTTGGATATAGGGTTTAGGGTTTAGGATTTAGGGTTTATAGTATAGGAGATAATGTATAGGGCTTAGGGTATATGGTTTGGGGCATACCCACTGAAGATGCTCTTAAAGCATACCTTAGTGACCTCTACCTGCAATACTAAAACATCAAGAATACCAAGTAGATTTGCCGATGCTCCTTGGGACACATCTGTGTCCCTCCATTGAAGGTGCTGACATGGACTGAGACGATGCAAAGAAGATCGATTGTGAGATCCTAGAGGATTCTATCGAGTCTATGCAGCTGTTAATTAGAGATGAAGGACACACTCCCAAGGAAACAACTTTGAAAAAATAAGAAAATGAAAAGAAAAAAGAGAAAAAGAACAAAGAAAAGGAGAAGGACAAAGGAGATATGAGAAGAGGAACGTAGAGCGAAAAATGAAAAATGATTATATTACTAGACTTTATCTTATGCATAAACACATCTATAATGTTTTATGTAATATGTAGTTCATAGTTTATTTCTATGATTGTAGATTATATTTATCTGAACTATGATTACATATTATAGTTTTAACTTCATGCTATAATTATTGCTTATTCCTAGTCCTATGGCTAGATGATGTATGAAGTCGTGGTGTAATCAATAATGTTATTTTCCAATTTGAATATGAATTCTAGACTTGAAAATTTTTGACTTGTTAGCCTTAAACAATATGTGTAGCAACATGATAATATTATCATATTGTACATTGGTTAATACAATAGATTATAGTGTGCTCCTCATAAATATTCGAGGGATCATTGAACATCAAGTTTAAGGTGCAATGCTTGGGAAATGTGAACTTTGTTAGCTGGCCTAGAACACATTTGGCTTTTGAAGATGGCATTGAACAGGAAATAGTGGTAGATACAAAGAGGGCATTTACAGTGGCTATGAAAAAGAAGACAATGACAGTATTGCCAGCCCAGACCAAGAGTAATCTACTCTAGCTCCCAATGTATCGAGTAAAAGAAAGTACATAATGATAAGTAGAGAGCGTCAATCTTATATTGAAAAATGTTCTGAAGACTCTATTCAACTAGTCACGCATTCATTGATTCTTTTAAGAACAAATGTTGTCAAATGGCCAACCATGAAAAGATTATGGAGATAAGAAAATAATATTGGGGACAAAAAAGTAGTCATGTAACGTATGTGCATGATAGCTTAACAATGGCCATGCGTGAGGATGAAAATGGCAGCGACTAAAGTTTTTGTTTGATGGGAAAAACATTTGTTACACTAAATGGCACACTATACATGGAATTTCTAGGACTTCATTTTTTAGGTACAAGCAACAACACATGCTAAGGGCAAGAAAGCAAAGCATGGAAACAAAGGAATCATTAGGAAGGCATATGAGCATATTGAATGGGAAAAGTAGCTATACAAGAGTTCATAGATAAGAATGCAAATACAATGCCACATAAGAGTCGCACGACATATTTTGATAGTTCTCGAGAGACACAACTTGTGATTTCATCAGTGTATAAGCAAGTATATATCTTGCAAGAGGTGAACATGACACTAAATGGTTTGCAACATAAGAGCATGTCCAAGTCCACCTTTAGTAGAGTTTGGCATACGAGGTTCAAAAAATTGAGTGTATCAAGAGTGCACATGCTACAATAAATGAGACGTCAAAATGTTTGCTATGGTTAGAGATTATGCTCTGAGCTAAATCCAAAATAATATTTGTGCATCATTAATGATAGCATGGATCAACAGAAGACATGCATTCCACGGCTACAACCTATTCCAAAATCATTGGGTCATGCAATGCACTTACCAGGGTCGTTAATGGGAGCTATAACACATGGTCATGGTCAAAATTCCTATGGCCACTTTGCTATTGGACTTTGGCCGAGAGACCCCAATTTCATAGTGGGATCCTTGGCAATGTGTTTAAAGAATTTGGAGAGAAATGACAAACATATTTTTGGAGACTTGATGCTTGGACAAGATGAAAGATATTTTTGAATCACTAACCTTAAGGGTGGCATTGGATAATGGCATGAAAGTCAAAAAAGAAAAAAATCCATACATGAGGCTATGCAAAAGAATATCAGTACTAGAGAAAATCCAAATTTGGCAATGCATTGTCAAGGGCAAAGTGACAATATGGGATGCAACCAACAGGCGGGTTCAGCTGTACCAATTCAATGTCAAGATGATGATGCTTGTGTACAAGGAGTGGATCCCAATACTTCAACCTTTAAATGCTTGCCAAAAGTATTTATGCTTCAACTTGACAATTGCGTATCTGGAAATAAGAATAGATATGTGTCTGCATTTCTTTCCGTACTTGTTGCAAGGGGAGTCTTTGAGATGGCTCAATTGGGATTCCTTATGGTTGGACACACACATGAAGACATTGATGCTTTTAGTCGACTATTAGAACGTCTAAGAATAAGTTGCACATTCACATTCCCGCATCTAATGCAAAGCTTCAATGAGTGTACAAGTGCAAAAGCTGCACCATTCTTGGTTCGAGAGGTTCTAGACTTCAAGGGTTTTGTGGATGGTTTTTTGCGTCATAAGAATGACAGATTGGTTGGACACTCTAAACCATTGCAATTTCTATTCTTCATGCAAGAAGGTGTGCCATTGATGCAATACAAGATGCACCCCAAGGCAACCGACTGGACTCCACAAGAAGGGATAGAGCTTTGGAAACATAATCTGCAAGGCCAAACAATGCTTCCGGAGGTCCAACCCAATAACGTTCCACTCTATGAGTACATCAAGGATAATGATCAAGTCTTGTCAGGTTTGGAGAGTTATGTGGACTTTTAGAAACAAGGTGTGGATGCTTAATCTTGTGAGTCAATCTATTCTAAGTGATCTAGCCAGTCATTGAATATTGGGATAATGTGAACAATTTCCTTAAGACACCAAACCCAAAAGATGTTAATACTTGCAAGGAATTTAGGCCACAAAGTTCCATCTAAGTCATGGACAACAAAAATAGCAGTTATGATGATGAGAGCAACATAGCAAGATTGGAAGAGCTTAATGATTGTTATTGTGGTCCAGCATGCAATAAGCCAAAGGAAGCTTTTGACCCTAAGATTGATGTTAAAAAGCATGACTTCATTCTTGTAAGGCTGAGTGAAAAAATTTATCCAATATGGTTAGGAGTTGCGATAAAGAGTCTACAAATTACATGAGAGTGAAGGTATAATATTGGGCTCCCACAACAAAAAAAAGAATGACACAATTGAAAACGTGTATATGAACTATTGGAAAAAGGATTGGGTAACAAAAAGGATCCACAACAATGGGAGCATGTTAACACCATTGTTTGGAGCTAGATAACCAACACAAAAAGAGGCAAAAATGCACCTATAAGAATACTTGTTAGGGTATGGGAGAAAGCACAAAAAAATCTCTTATTGCAAGGGAATGTTGATCGTGACATTACAATGTAATATGATCCATTTTGGCATCCCTTTATTGGCATGTTCCTTAGAAAATTCATTTGGAATAGTCATGTTTATGCTATTTGAAAGATTCATTTTTGTGCTCTGAAAGAATGAGGGGTGGTCGGCTGAGGGGGGATGAGCTTCAGAGGGAGGGTTCGGAGGAGATGGCATGCATGACTAGCCCTTTAAAAAAATTAGCTTGTCTGAAAAAAGAAAAATTGCAAACAAATTCAATCTGGAGTATGAAATTTAATATCACTTGAAATAGTTTTTATTCAATCAACTTTATTAATATTAATTCATTCCAATTATGATGTAATAATTAATTAATTAATCAAAATATTATTGATTAATTATAATCGAGATGTAGTTAAATAATTGAGAATGTTGTCCTTTTTTAAGGAGCTAGGAACAAGATATAGGACTTCTTTTTGTGGTGTGGGTGGGAGTGACAAAGAGAGGAGCATTGGTGTCACAAAAGGCCATGCAAGAATGGTAGGGGGAGAAGGGTGGATGAGAGGGGAAAGAAGTGCAAGGATGAGAGTACGAGATAGGGTGGCAAAAGAGCAAAATACGAAGAGAGAGGGTAGAAAGAGATGATCAAATTCATCCCAAAATTAAGGGATTGCCCCAAAATTACTAAAACAGTATTAAAATTGAGGAAAAAGTCTTCTTCTCGATTGCTCATGGGCTTACCTGACAAATTTTGCAACAATTGTATTTCAAGACCAAGAGTACAATTTAATTGGTCATACCATGCTCTATTTGCTTATATCCACTCAAACTATTGATGTCATTAGCATCCCAACTGTCAAATATCTTGATAAACCTTTGTTGTGGCACTAAAGAATTGATAATGTCTCCCAATGATCATTCATGGCTAATAAGTGCCATGTATTCTCAAAGTTTACCTTGCCATTCCATGAGTCACTTCATTATCCCTACATGGCTCTGATAAGTGCCATGTATTCTCAAAAATTACCTTGGCATTCCATGAGTCGCTTCAACATCCCTACATTATGTCTTGGATGCTCTATAAACCATTTCAGTTATCTCTACCCATGGGTATGACATGTTAGCATCTGTGTTAACAACTTGGCAATCAAAGTCATTACTCTTGTTTGCAAGTCTACAATTCTTAGGTCTCTCTATGCTTTGGGCGCCATGAGGCCTCTTTAAGGGATTATATGAAACACTCTTGGCTCAAAGGATCGCTTAACTTTGTTTCTAGTACCATCCACTCCCCCATATTAAATAAACAAAGGCCAAACATACAAACTATGGATGGTAGCAAAAATGTGTTGTAACACTTCCTTGAGTTCCAAGTCAATAACTTTCCCCTCGAAGGTCCAAATTTTGATCAACACTTATTCATAAACAAAATGATATGTCCATTTCCATTGAGCAAATTAAAAAACATGTAATGGCTTGTTGTGGCATGGTACTCCAATGTTTTAACAACAATCAAGCTTCTAAACCTCAAGTAGCCATAATATATCATAACTTTTTAGAGAATTGTATTGGGGACTAAAGCCTCACAACATCTCTTGATGAGGGCTCAATAAGAAATCCACTTTGGTTTCCCTCTACCACTAAGAATGCACTCGTATCATCAACAAAAGATGCAAAGTCATTTGACTCCCAATTAGCCTCATTAATCCTATTTGGTTTGACTATCGTAACATCCAGATTGAAATCATTAATGTCTTGGTGATCAATGCAACCAACCATGTTGAACTTTCCCAAATGCACACAAGGCAAATCCCCTTTCCAATTAAAGTTCCAATGATTATGTCCCCCTACTCAAATGGAAAATCCAATTAATTAGTCTCCTCTGAATGATTGAGTTGGGTTAGCTTAGTTTAATTAGGCAAGGTTAGCTAAACTAGGTTAAGTAGGTTAGGTTAGATAAAGTTAATCTAAGCTAGAGTCTCTTTTGCCCTTACATTAATGAAGGTCTAATTGATGTGAATTTACAAAGTGAAGTGGTTTTCTTTGCATGGGCTTCTTATATCAAAAATAAAAATAAAAATCTTCGCTTTGGTATCATGTTAATCTTAAAAATTATAGACCTTACAAAAAAGTAGAGCCATTACATAAATTTAAGCATACACCTTTGGAATTTGTCTCATTTTGTAGAATTGTCCTTCCATACTTTATGAACATAACAACTGTATAGTTTTCTCAACAATTTTGTCAATTCATTTTCTTGTCCTTAGTAAATGAATTTCTCTTGCTTCTAAGCATGCATGCAACAAGTTTGCCTAACATCCAAAAATTTACCAACATGATTTACTTACAAGCATTTCCACATATGATGAAAACATGCATCTTTGTCTCACATTTCCACATAGGTTCCTTAATGTCATGCCTACATGCATCTTTGCCCCTTTGATCTTGTAAATTTCAACATTTGTCGAAGAACCTTATTCCAAATCTTTCTAGATAAACCCAAGCTTCCATCTTTTGTACCTACAGATTAATGAGGTGAAGAGGAATTTCTTTTCTCAACAAGAATGCATTAAAATTACATGTTATGTTCATCAACATACGAAGACAAATTGGCAAATGAGAACAATCCTTTAAGTAGCAAGAGGTCCTCTAACCATCATCCTTTAGCCTACATGCCTACATGCATCTTTGCCCCTTTGATCTTGTAAATATCATCATCTTTGCCCCTTTCCCTATGCATTTTTAGGGTTAATAATCACAAAATTTGAGGGAATCTGCACACTTTTGGGGGCAATCTAAACTCCTACATGCACTAGAACTCAATCTCATCTAATCTTATTTCTTGTAAAGCCATAACATCATGATCTATCTATGCATCGCCATTGAGCATACCTTCTACTTGTCTAGGTCTAATATTGTAGCTTAGACCATTTACCTCATAAACTTTTTTGTCATGATGTCTGTGCCTATTATCCTAGAACCCTTCAAGAAAGAAAATGGGTTGAGGGGTTCACTTTTCATTACCTTCGAAACCTACACTTCCCTTGTCGTTAGTCTTTTTAATATTGGATAAGAACATTTGCATCAAAACTTGCATGTTTGTGTGCCTCTAAGTGAGTATCTTCTTAGGATCCACTAGATGCTTTTCAACTCTATGCATTGCTTGTAGATCATGTCCTTTTATGCTCTTTAGCATTGGTATCTAGAACACAATCTCATTAACAAATGCTTGAGAAATGGCATTTTGGGAGGAGACTTAAATGGGATTTTTGGGGTGGAGACTTGTAATTGCCATAAGCGTAAAATCACCCTAAAATCTCTATCTAGAAATTTGAAAAGGAAAAAAATGACCCTAAAATCTCTATCTATGGATAGAAATTTGAAAAAGGAAACAATTCCAAACATCCTTTTTGCATGTCAAAACTCAATTCCACCTTTGAAAAGGAGTCAAATGCCTCAATTGACTTTCTCAACTGGTCCACATTCAAATATGCCCTCTTCTTGCTTGTAAACTCTACATTCTCTACAAATTCTAGGTATCTTCTTCTTATATTCCTTACTTTTGGCTTTGAGGTGTCAATCGATCAAGGGTTGTGCCACGTGTCGATCAAGCAATGGTGATGCCATACCTCAACACCGTACTTGCCTCCCTCCTTCCTCAACCACCACCTCGAGCATGATTTTCGAAGCTTCCTGATCAAGTTCGACAACATCGACTGGCAGTTTGATAGAGTCGCAGACTTGCAACCGAGGCAGAGTCGCAGTCTGAGAAAACTGCAATTTGACGTCGCAACAGAGTCACCCTGCCTCCTCTCACCACTCAATCGCCTTACTCGACCTCATTCAAGTTGCGATCAATTGCTTCAGTACGCAGAGGGCACTATGCAATGTGTAGTTATGTAGGGAATGTTGTGGGAAAGAGAAGTGAGAGGTTTAGGGTTTAAGGTGTGATTCGTGAACCTTCTTGAAGATAGAGGAGGATGGGAGCCCTCAAGCCCAACTATCACGGGTTCATACAAAATTGCAAGCTACACTTACCAGGGAATGGTCCGAAGGCGGTCGAAGCAACTCCATTGTTGGTCACAAACCAAGCCAAGAGGCGGGCAAGTTCTCCGCAAAAGGAGCCGAGGTTGGAGTGCATTCTGGAGGCACTGATCCAGATTTCATAGGTTGGGGGTGGCGAAAGGCACAGAAGAGATGGATGAAGTGATGCTGGTATTGAGGGTGGCCTTGCATTGCTTGGTTGATTTGCAGATGCAAAGCCCAACGATCATGAAGTAGTGCAAATGTAGACCAATTTTCCAGAGGGCAAGGCCACTGGCTCGAGCGCCACAGTGTCGAAGAAATCCACATCTTCAGTAGTATCCTGCTTCAAGGTCGATCCCCCATTCAGTAGTATCCTGCTCCAAGGTCAGTCCCCCAATCATTACAGCAGATTGGGCAAACTTCTTACCTAATTCGCTCCCTAACCACCTCGGTGAGTCTCTTCAATCTGCAAATAAGGCTGAGTTCACATCCGCAGGTTTTCCTAAGTGATGGGCGACAAGATTTCGGCTGATTCGCTTGCTCACAAGGAGTGTTGGCTAAGGGTCCAGTTTCTTTGGAAAGCTGTACAAATTCAGATGTGATTTAATACGAATTTATGGAAATACAAAAAAATGCATCCGGCTGATTGAGAGAGAGAGCTGAGAGGGAGGACTCGCGAGTATTCAAAAGTAAATAAAGGAACATCCAATTTAACAAGCTGAGCGTAGCATGGAACTGAAAGCTCACGAGGTAACAACAGTACGAGAAAATTAGAGCCAAGATTGAGAAAGAACAGTGGCGTGGTAACACGCCTGCTTACACACAATGCATCAAGCAATGAGATTTTTTTCGAGATTTCTTTGTTGTGCAAAAAGCTAGACGACAACCTTCTCAAAGAGGCAAAACCAAGAATTTCAAAAGGCGAAGGTGGTGACTTCCATAAGCAGCGCATGCAAATCTGGGAGAGCCCTTTCAAGAGTTCAAATATTCATGCTTCTTTGATAGAGTTGTTGAGCGCATGGAATGTCCTTGCGGAGTTGTTTAACTGTGGACGGAAGTCCATAGTTCTACATCGAATCCGTGGAGATTTTCCATGGACGTCGAGTAGAAAAGATGCCAGAATCATGATCATCAAATTCTCCCATTTCCTTAACCTGCCGGTCACTTTTCATTGATACATGAGGTTTGTTGAGATTGTAGGGTAGCATAACTCTATGGCAAGCCCTCCGGAACTCATCTCAATCTGCATCAATCTGTATGTTGGAAATGAGTACGGTATCAGTCTGTATATTGGGAATGAGTGCATTAGTCTAAATCGCTTGCAATCCTGGCCAAGGGTGTCTTTTGAAAGCGGAGTGTAGAGAGGTCTGCTCTGCCCACAGAGGAATGGGGAAATAGGTGATGGGCATGCAAATAGAGGGTTGTAGGGAGTGTTCTGGGAAAGAGAACCCACCCGTGGCTGTTCTGGGAAAGAGAATCCACCCGTGACCCATCACGAGAGCTTTTACATTTCAGTAGTACAATATTGAACAGAGGTATTGTCTACTTAAGGAGGGCGGGAGTGAATTTTGAAGATAGAGGAGGAAAAGAGCCCTTAGCCTAGCCTGGGTTTGTTCTCTCTCTCTCTCTTCCATAGATTGTCTCCATCGTGCACGCCCACAGAGAGGCCCTAACCTCTCTCTCTCTCTCTCTCTCTCTCTCTCTCTCTCTCTCCCCATTGCCTAGCTTTGTGGGTCTGAATTCTCGTGTAAGAAAAAATGGGATTATCATGTACAAGCTGGTATCATCTACCTGTTAGGCTATTTTGCTAACCGTTCTGCAGAGTTCTCCTTGGCTCTCTGCTAAGGCTCCGCCCGCTCCAAAGCTTCTATCTATGAATAGAAATTAGAAAAACCCCAACACCCTCTTTGCATTCTCCTAGGCTCTGTACGAGCTCCCAAACCTCTATCTATGAATAGAAATTTGAAAATCCCCAACACCCTCTTTGCATTTGAGCAGTGAAACGACATACACAGCATTCAAAACTCTTGGAAAAAAAAGGCCAATCAATCGACTTCTTCGTCTAGTCTGGGCAGCCTGAATTCCACATTCGGATATGCCCTCTTCATCTGCACGACCCTCCACAGAAATCGGCACGCTTCTTCACGGGAAGACGGAAGAAATCCATCTAACCTCAGTTGGGCAGTGGGATGCTGCAGCAGAAACTCTAACGCCTCTCCTTCCACTTGATCGAACATCGAAAGCTCCACTTGTAGCATCTCCAGCTTAGGCGAATGCGCAGAGGAACCAGCTATCGTTCCTTCGTTGCAGCCTCTCAAAGCCTGCAGTAAGATAAGTATTTATCTCTTCAGCAGCATAGGGAAGAGAGCAGCAGTATGAAAGGAATGAGGAGGTCGTCTCCTAGCCCATACCTGCAGCAGGTACTCTCCAATATAAAGACTTCGCAAGCGTGGCAGTGAACGAATGCACTGAAACAGTTCGCTTATCGCCCATCCAGCCAAGCCTTGACCATGTGGAATTTCGACAAGAAGCTCACGCACGTTCCCCGCGGTTTTCAGAAAGGTTAAGACCCGCTGGATGTCCAAGTTACAGCCACAGCTAAAGCTTGGCCATTCATCGGCAATAATGCTTACAGAAGCGAGGCATTTCAGTGGGGGAGAAGTGATTAGGGTTCCGGGAGCCCAAACATGCACGGCCTCCAATTTTGGGCAATCGATCAGGTTAATCTTGTGGATGTGCCGGAGAATTAGAACCTGCAAGTTAGGAGCTTGCAAGCTAACGTGCTGGACTTGCCCTTTGTGAGAGAACGTCAGACTACAGCGGATGAGCTTTGGGGCAATGAGCGAAAAGGATGAAGGACCCCCACAGCTGATCAATCCCAGATTTTGCAACGATGGGCATAGACTTACCAAGCGTTGCAAAGCGTTGCCTTCGATCAGAACCTCCTTGAAAAGCACCTCCACTAGATGACTGAATGAATGCGAAAGCCTGTCTGGGAATTCCTTAATGCAGCACCAGGCGATCTCGAAGGTACGCAGGCTTGTGCATCTGGAGAAGATGAGCTCCACCAATTCGTGGGGGAATCGATCGGCTCTGGCGCGGTGGAGCATCAACCGAAGCGTGCGGAGAGAGTGGAGGCAGGGGCAGTCGAGCCAAGAGGCAACGTCTGGGTCACAAGAGTCATCGGTGGTTCGGAACAGCATGGTATCGATCTCGAGGCGTCGCAAGGTTAGAGGGTGATGGAGGCGGAGCTGGGAGAGGACGATGGAGAAGAAATGTTGGGCAGAAAACTGCATTTGGGGGCTGAAGGACAAGGTATCGACGGACCGAGAGAGGAGGCCCCATCGCCGCAAGACACAAGAGCAGCGGGCGATGGCATGGGCTCTGCGGAGGAGGGAGAGGATGAAGACGAGGAGGGAGTCGGGCAAGCAGTCGAATGGATCTGCGAAGAAACGAGCAGAAGCCATAGCCAAACTACTTGGGAAGCAACGAAGATGATGAGCTTAAGCAGACGCCATAGCCAAACTTGGGAGGCAACGAAAATGATGAGCTTAAGCAGACGCCATAGCCAAACTTGGGAAGCAACGAAGATGATGAGCTTCAGCAGACGCCATAGCCAAACTTGAGAAGCAACGAAGATGATGAGCTTCAGCAGACGCCATAGCCAACCTTCGAAACCACGGACGATGATGAGCTAAAGTAAATGGGCGGGAAAGCTTTGTGTCTAAACTTTACCACAGACTTGGGTTCACTCCACCCACGTTAGGAAATAGAAACTCTCATGGGAGCCTCATGACGATGCAACAACTTGTTTACCTAGTTGCTACTCCCACACGCTTACTTGTTTATGCCATTGGTTTAGCTGTTGATGGAGATGGAATGGGCCAATCATGTATAGCGGTTGAAGGAGTTGGTCATGGAGCATGTGGCCTCCATTGGTGTAGCAGTTGATGGAGATGGAATGGGCCAATCATGTAGCAGTTGGAGGAGTTAGTCATGATGCATGCGGCCTTCATAGACTAGACGCACACAAATCTTTTGTGTGAGTGTCCGGGCCCTATTGGGCCAACTAGGACAGCAGCCCTTCACACCACCTTTTGGAGGATGGCGGTTAGGTGGTGTTATCCCAGCCTTATCTTAGGTTTAATTTACTTAACTTTTTAGCACGAGTCGTGCGACAATGCTACTCAGGAGTCATGCTACATAGTTTGGGAACGGGAGGCCTATATTAGCTTAGAGGCTAGAGCTGAATAGGTCTGGAGGTGAGTAGTTTAGGGAGTATATGAAAGGGATCCTATGAAGTGTTGGTTCATTGTCCGAAGTGTGGGGAGTATTTGTGAGGGATCCTATGAATATCCGGAGGCTAGAGCAAGGATAGGAGGCATAGATTAGTCCCGGAGGTGAATAGTTTGGGAGTATTTGTGAGGGATCCTATAAAGCATTGGTTCACTATCCGAAAGATCTTTAATTGGGTACTTTGATTGTTGATTTGGAGTACTAGCGTCTCAAAGTATTAGGCTGGGACTTCTAAAGGAGACACAGAGAGGCATGGGGTCAAGAAGGACTAGGGCCTGTGGTGCTGTGTTCTCCTTCGAGTTTGTTCGCGTGGCTTGGTCTGTTGTCTGCTGAACCTAGTTAGTGGTTGAGTTGTGAGATGATGTGAGAAGAGGTTGTACTCTGCCTTTTTGCCTAGCTTCTCATCATCAAGTCATTTGCACCAAGCGGATGTGCCTAGATGCTCCTCTATCTTATCTAGTTGGCACATCATGGCCTGAATCTGCTCAAGTGGCCAATTTGCTATAGAGAGCTGCATTATCTACTTAGAGTTGACGAAGCTCAAGGACTTGAGTCGTTCATCTTGATGGATCATTGGCTGTTGGTTGTGAGTCCACCATGAGTTGTGTGGTTCTCAACCTATCTCATCTTGCAATTTTTTTTGCTTGCCCGCATACTACCTCATCATCATAATAGACATCAATACCTTTGGCAACCCACTTTCAAAAACAAAAGCCTAGGCCAACACTTATATGCTTTGTGGTTCAAAAAGCCTCTAATCCCTTATCTTGGGATTCTCTCCAATATTGTAATGACATCCTGGGGCAATCATCATCAAAGTACAATAGAGGGTCAATGCCCTACATGGCCTCACTACCATGGGCAATGACAATGCACATATTTTTTGAGGTGGATCTAGGTACCAAATAGGCAAGTCTTTAGACTTTTCAACTCTGTGTCTAGCATTTGCCTCATCTGACCTGTAGGGTTTCCTCATTAAAGTTGATGTGCTCGAGTCTACTAGTTCGGACATGTTGGCTTGCTTTGTCACATTGCTTGCTACTTGCAATGGATTGCTCGAACTAAGGAAGTCATTGAATAGTCCCATAGTATGGGGGTTCGGCATGTATACCAGTATGGGAAAATCACCCACATGTATAGGGTCACCTAATTGCTCAGTGCCCACTTCTTGGTGTGAGACTGTTTAGCTGACACTTCATCACTTGGACACTCACTCGAGTTGGCATCATCTGTTAGCTCCTCTGTGTGGCTCTGATCCACCAACTCAGTGGGGGCATGTAAACTTCAACGGTGACCTCTAGTGTTGGTATTCTTTCCTATGGAAGAGAAGGAATAGGCTAATGGCTGGAGGTTTTGTAGCAAGGAAATTTTGTTGAGACTCATGAATAGGGGGATTACTAGAGCAGGAGGTGGAGATGGCTACGGCTCAGTGAGAGAAGTATTGACAGGGGGATCGTTGGTAGGGGATTGTTGGTGGCAGGAGCTAGCTGTCATGGGTTTTTGGTAGGGGGTTGCTGAGGCTTTTTGGAGCTACCCATTGAAAATTTTAACCTCAAGCTAATTTTAAGAGGGTGGGGCTCCAAGGGTATAGGAACAGAGGGAGATTCTAGAATGTGTACCTCTTCCAAAAGGCTTAGGTCTCCTTCAAGGCCCAAGCTCAAGGCTCCTGGATGTTCCGCTATACAAGCGAAGACCCCATCAACAATGTGGCATTGGAGGTGGGCCTTCCAATTGCTTCATTCATTGCCATGGTACCTCACTTGTCATCAACCTGTGGCAGATTATATAGAGATGCAGTGCGCTTGACCCTTCTCATGGAATGCCTGCAGAGCTAAGAATCGAAATGCTTCGAAAAGATCCCAAGCCAATCGTTTAAAACTTTGTCTACATAGGCACGGAGGGCCTTGGCAACATAATCCCATGGAATATATCATGTACTCTTCTTCAAGCCAATATATTCAGACCGAAATCGAAAGAATGGTCACAAATTTATGTTAGTGGCCTCGTCAACAGACCAAGTACTCCTATGAGGAAGAAAAGCTAGGAGTAGTGGGCAACATGAAGATACATCTAGGTAAGCTCTATTAAACATTTACAAAGAGAGTTAAAGAGAAACTTGGAACAAGAGATCGAGGGAAGATGTCACAAAGCAACACGAAGTTTCTATCGTTCACAAAGAGGAAAAAAGTCACGTAGATATCTCACACACTCATGTACAAGACCTTAAATAGGCAAATGGAAGAGTCCACTTGCCCTTCACTAAGCACTCTACCTCCAAGGGTCTCACCTTCAAGGAGGTGATTATAATATGTTGCCACATAGCACTCACATGTGTCTCAAGCCTAGCATATGACTAGAACCCTAGATACCCACTCAAGTGTACCTCCCACATAGAATCACTAAGTATGGATGTTATGATCATCCATTTCTCAACATAATCATCCATACCAAGCAGGGTGTGCTTGACTAAGACTCACGAAGAGCTTGTTGATCACAAAGAAATGTAAAATCACATATTTTACAATATACTTTCAAAAGTAGCAAGGCTTCATGGGTTGGATGAGTCATCCTTATGATTAACCTTCTCATCCCACTACTTCTTGAGGCACTCTTTAATTATATGTTTAGGTTGCTCACAATAGTAGTAGATACGTGGCTTTTTTCACAAACAGAGCATGCTCACCGAATGTTTACTTTCTTCATCCTTTGAGGAGGTTGCATCTTTCTCTTTTTCCTTTCCATTCTCCTTCCTTGAAGCAATTGGTGTCTCCTCCAAGATGAGAGCAAAGTAGCATCACTAAGAGTTGAGGTAGATTGATTTGCAAACATACATGCTTCAAAAGTCTTGGGCATGCTTCATAAGTCTCAAGCATGCTGATAAGTAGAACAAACAGAGCTTAATAGCGAGTCATGAGTTGTCGTTTGCAACACGTTATCTAGATTTTTTGCTGCTACTAAAATTTAATCAATTTTACAATCTTTTGTGACATTAAAGAGAACTAATTTCATAAATACTTTTGAACTTTTTTTAAAAATGTACAAATTGCTAGTTTAAAGGTGGGATATTTTTGCTTTTCATGTTAAACAAAAAAAATACAAAAACTAGGTCAATGACAAGATCCAATATTCTAAGAGCTACTAGTAATTCGTGCATAACAGTAAAATGCATAATACATCCTTTACTTAGAATCACCAAAATATGCTTTATTTGCTATAATAAATTAAGGAATTTCATCCCAATCCTTGTAGTTCATTCCAATATTTGAATTAAGGCATATCTTTTATGTTAAGATAAATAAGTATATGGAGTCCATGCTCATAGAAGACGTTTATTGAAACTAAGAATGTCTCAATAGTAACTAAACTATCTAAATGGTCAAAGTTTAGAGAAGAAAGTAATACAATTTATTGTCACTTGGACCAAATGGTTCAATTTCGACCTAATGGTCAATATTTAGATAGTAGTAAGTTTAGATTTATCAATTTACCTTATTCAATCTAAGCCATCGAAAAAATATAACTTCTAGTTCATAAAAAATTAATGTTAAGTCATAAAAACAACAACAATTGTTGTTCGAAAATAATAATGTGAACTTGGATTCTGGAATCTGAAATTTTGTAACAAATTGATATTTCCGTCGACGGAGTGAAATTTTCATCCAAAAAGGTGGAAAAGAAGCAATCTGAAATTAATGAATTCTCACTTTCATCCAATGCCGATGGGAAAATTTCCATCCACGGAAATTTTTCCCGTCATCAAAATCAAGATTCTAGAATCCAAGTGGATTCTAGAATCCCAAATTCCATCGACGAAAAAAAAGTTTATGTGGATGCATTGATAGACTAAGATTTCCATCGATGGATTGAAATTTCCTTCGATGAAAATTTCAATCCGTCGACAGAACTCTTAGTTCGTCGATGGAAACTTTTTTCCATTGATGGGATTCTGGAATCCTAATTTTGATGATGGGAAAAAATTCTGCCGACGAAAATTTTCTAACAGACAGAAGTTTTTTCATCGATGAAAATTTTTTATGGAATTTTTCCCAATTGGCAGGAAATTTCGGCACTAAAAGTTTCATTGGATGAAAGTGAGATTTCACTCATTTAGGACCGCTTCTTTTCCACCTTTTTTTGGATGAAAATTTCACTCCGTCGATGGAAATATCAATATGTCACGAAATTTTAGATTCCAGAATCCAAGTTCACATCACAACAGCTTGGATTGAAATAAAGTAAATTAATAAACCTAAAATCCTCACTATTTAGATCAAAAGTAAACTATTCAATCCAAATAATATAAGATGATAAACGTCTTTTGTTCATATTTAAATCTAAAAACATCTTCACATTCAACAAATGGCCATTAACTCCATATAACAACCTATGTTAATATTGAAATATTCTTAAATTCAAGCATTGGATTAAGAGTGTATAAAAAGAAAGACTTTTTTAAAGACAATCCATTCCTATAGGTTTATGGATAACACATTACACACAACATGGACTTTGAAAACATATATTGGTACAAAAGTTATATCCGAGGCAATGTTGTTACTTCCGTGGAAGTAATTGGTATAAAACTCTTTTAACAAAAGTGCTCAAGGGAAAGTTAATTCAAAGATGCTTTAAAAAGGAAAAAATAAAAGAAAAGTGGAATTCATCAATGTGTAGAAATGTTTAAATTTCAATCTGTAGAAATTCTTGTATATGGATTTGAGTTTAAAAAATTTGGACAATTAAGCAATTGATATTTTAAAGCAAAGGTCCAAGGACTTTACCAGTTGAATAGAATAGTTTCTTCTCCTTTGTAATTTATCATGTTTTCCAAATTATAGGTTAGAAACACTTTTTTTAATTCATAATATTGGATGTTTTTAGGTTTTAGAGTAAGATGTATATAATGTTTTTTCCATAAAAGTAGCTATGTCAAAAACATGTTTGACATAAAATTGTGTATTTTGTCTCCATAGTTTGGGAAAAAGTACTTTTTTGGTTTTTTCTTTTTTTAAGGAGTTGTGTTATCATCTGCATGATTTTGTTGTCATTTTCTATGACTGTCTGTTACTTCTTCATCACTTATAGTCACCCCAACACTAGCAAGTTGATCCACCAAGGCATGGAGATTGCCAATATGTTTAGCCACTTTCACACCTTCATTCGCCTCGAGGCAAAATAGGCTCTTTCAAAGAAACTATTGAGAGGCCACATTTACATGACCAAATACATGTCAAAGATGGTCCCAAGCTTCATGTGAAGAACTTGCCAAAGCCACTTGATCTATTTGAGAATCTGCCAATCTAAAGGCAAGTGCCTTCATGTCCATGGTCAACCAGGCTACCAAGACTTCAAGTTAACGAGCAAATAGCTTCTTGTTGGTTTCGGATACTATCCCCCACATGTCTTACTCGATTAAGCCCATCTTCATTTTGATAGGCCAAGTCTGATGCTTAGTTCCATCAAAGCAATCTTTCTTGTCAAAGTATTTACCTTCTGGAGCCTTGGGACCTTTCGACTGATCACTAAGATGACAGGTTAATCACAAGGTCTTCACTTAGGAGGCTGATATTTAGAACAATAGGAAATGTTCAAGTATCTAGTATCAATAAGTGTTCACAAAGATTGTTGTAAATGAGGTTGAGAACAATGATAAGAGGCTCACTAAACTTTTTAGTTAATATTAAAATGTCCATGTGGCAATTATGTCAATCACTTAAAGGTCTCCATAGCCACGTGTCACTCATTCAAAGGGTCCCCAAAACCTTCTTACTATATATAAAGGAGACAAATACCAAGCCTGCTAGGAGGGAGGTTCGCGGGATGTTCAGTAAGAGGAGGAGGAATTTCGAGGCTTGGAGGGAGGCTTGGAGGCGAGGGGGAAAGAGGATGAGCAAGAATTCACCACATGGCGTAGAAGTGGCAAGATTACCACATGGCAGTGTGGGATAGAGTAGGGTAAGCGGCACTCAACGAAATGGAATGGGACGTGAGGAGGGGGCGGAATGTCAGGCGGACACATGACCAACCGAACAGCTGAAATGGCATAGGAGATTGTATAGACCAGAGAACACGTAGTGTGAGTTTGGACCTGGTCGTGAAAGCCATGTGTCCCCTCACGAAAGCTCCTCATGTATTGGCAGTAGTGATACCGGTCTGACACACCCAACATCAATAGCATTGCCAATCTGATGGGTTCACATGGTGCAGGGGCCCACAGTCTACTCTGACGCACAGTCTGACATGC